>NC_143565.1:44357500-44658750 GCF_054136105.1 Typopeltis vanoorti | reverse complement strand
TTGGGACTGGATGGTATTTCACCACGAGTTTTCAGAGAATGTGCTAAAGAACTGACAGCTCCTTTCACCGGGCTTTGCAATGAAAGTCTGGATACAGAAAGGTGCCCAGGGAATGGAAGGAAGGTAAGATATTGCCATTGCATAAGGGCGGCAGCAGACTGGAAGTGTCTAATTAAAAGCCAGTTTGTGTGTCATCAGTAGTTGTTAATATCTTGGAGAAATTAGTGAGGGACCATATACAGCATTGGGCAGATGAGGGTAATGTTATCTGTGAGAGTCAACATGGATTTGTTGACAAGGGGTGCTCAAATTTTAGTAATATGCCAGCCTTTTATAATAAAGTTACAAGAGCAGTAGATGAGGGAAAGGCATATGCTACCATTTTCTTGGATTTAGCGAAGGCATTTGACAGGGTGCCACATGATAAGCTGATATTTAAGTTGCAGCACATTGGTTTGGATGTCCAGTTGGTCAACTGATTTCAGGATTGGCTATCCGATAGGTATCAGAGAGTCATGTATGGCCAGGCAGGTTTCAAGGAGGCAGAAGGTTACAAGTGGGATCCCAAGGGGCTCAGTGCTGGAACCTATATTGTTTAACCTTTATAACAATGACATTGTCAGTGGATTGCAGGGAGATATTCAGTTGTTTGCAGATGATGTGAAGCTGGGAAGGGTTATTAGTAATAGTGCAGATGTGGTGGCCCTGCAAGAGGATTTGAATAAACTAGACAATGGGCAAATGAATGGGGGTGTCGGTTTAATGCAGCAAAATGTAAGGTCTTGAGGGTTGGGACACATCGACGCTGCATACTCTTTTAGAGGAGCTACACTGGAGGAAGTAGGGAGACAAGAGATCTGGGATGATGATTCATAGAAACCTGAAATTCAGGGGACATGTTGCAAAGGTGGTGAGGGTACACAGAGGATTTCTGCAATACTGAGAAGGATACTGACTTGCAGAGATAAAAGAGTTATTCCATTGTATAAAACCCTGATCAGACCACACTTAGACTATTGTTCTCAGATTTTGTCCCCAGGATTTGAAGGGGATAAATTAACTGTGGAAAGGGTATAAAGGCAGATAACAAAGATGGTTGGACCGTTCAATGTTAGTTATGAGGATCAGCTGAAGGAATGTGGACTGCAGAATTTGGTGGATAGAAGAAGTAGAATTGATATGATTTGAGTCTTTTAAACTGTTGAGAGGTGGTTACAGGGTTGACATTGGGGAGTTCTTTCGCTTGGTTGAACAGCAGGAAGGAGTGATGACAAAGGGCCATCCTGGAAGTTACAAAGGAAAATGAGCAAGAGGGTGAGGAGTGGTTTCATTTCTTTGCATGGAGGGTGGTTGAACCATGGAATGCATTGCTTGATAGAGTAGTTAGAGCGAGAACGGTCAATGAGTTTAAGGAGTGGTGTGATAGACTGTGTTTCCTAGGAGGGACCTCCCATGATGAGTCAATAGACTTTGTATTTCCTAGGAAGGACCTCCCGTGATGAGTCTTTTGACTCCATATGGAAGCCTGAATAATAATAATAATAATAATCTCCATACCATTATCCAATGAGTTGAAGATAATCTGGTAAACCTGTAAGTTATCAACACAAGCCTCCTCTTATTTCTCATAAGAAAGATTCCCATTACTCCACTTTCCCTAATGTTTGAAAAAACTAATATCCCCTGTGAAGTTCAGATTTCTCTTGGGCTGATTTTCACCTCTAGTGTTTTCTGGAAAAGTACATCACATATCCATAGCCTCTAAAAAACTTGTTGTCCTTTTCCATTCAAGATGTAATATACAATGGTTTGCGACCTCTGCACGATCTAACTTCCAATGATCCCATTTCTTCAAAATGATTACTCATTTGTCGCAGTGCATATGGAAATAGTGGACTTCATCAACATTTATTGGCAATGAAATTCTCAGAGTACAGCAACAACATTGCATTTGTTTAGGTAGTGCAGCTTCATGAACAAAGCACATTGTTACAAGGTTAGTGTCGTCACTGGGGATGGTATTAACCAAAATGAAGGGAAAATCCCATGCCCATCATTTTAAACCCTCCTGGCACCTGCTGAGTTTGTGTGATATACAAATTCCATGCATTTGATTATGAATTTTGAAACTACTTTTCTTTCCTCAGATATCACTTCTGCATGATGCTCAGTTTATTTCTGCAAAGATTTACAGCATTTGGATCACTGTATGGTGTTCTATGAGGCCTTAAACAGAGATACTTTAATTTTGATCATGCTATATTTGCGACCTTTAATGACATTTATAATTAAAAAAATAAAAAAATTGTGTGTATTTGTATATATATTTATTATTATTATTAAGAGAGACCCTCAGGTAGTCAGGAACTCGTCAAGGGAGGCGTATATTCTCACCAGTTGTCATACCTGTTCTTGAATCCATTCCAAACATGCACCATTCTATGAGAGAAAAACCTAGCCCTAACGACCTTCTTGACAGCATTCATTCTCAACTTCCATGGATGCCCTCATGTCCTTTCCCCACCCTCCATAAAATGAAAAATACTGTTTACTGAAATTCTATATAACCCTTTCAGAAGTTTGTAAGTCTTAATCATATCACCCCCTCTTTCTCCTGTCTGCTAGTGTCTGCAGTCTACAAATTCTCAATCTGTAGAATACTTCATAATCAGTATTCTACAATCTATTTCTGACACTCTCCTTTTCACTCTCTCCACTGTGTCAGAATCACCACAGAAAACCAGGAGACCATACTTGCATGCAATAGTCCAATGAGGTCTTATCAATGTAAAAAGGCAAAATGACTTCCTTATCTTTACATGTCAAGGTTTGTTTCAGCATTGCCATTATTCCCTGAGTTGTATTTACAATTTTTGCTGTATGATCCTTGAACTTCAACTTCCTGTCTACTAAAACTTCAAGATCCCTAGCCTAATCCCATCAATATAATACAACATTGGATATCTAATCATGCCAAAGTGAATGACTTTACATTTACTGACAATGAAATGACAGCCGTTTTCACATTTCCACAATTCCAGCCTATTCAAATCATTCTGCAAGTACTGCATATCAGCAGCACTCTTAATTACCCACCCTGTCTTTGCCATCATCAGCAAATACCTGTATGTCAAATCCTTCCCAATGTCATTAATGTACAGATTGAATAACGATGGACCAAGGACTGATCCTTGAAGCACACCACTGGTTACCTTAAATCTTGTAGACTCAGATCCCCTGTATACCACTTTTTGATATCTGTCAGTCAGCCATCCTCTTATCCATGCTAATATTGTATAACCCAAACCCATTTTCTCCAAATATGCAACAGTCTAACATGCTGTATTCTGTCAAAAGCTTTGGCAAAATCCAAAAGTATCATGGTGTATCCATTCCCCTTGTCTAGTTCAATGGTAACATTGTTATAGAATGTGAGCAAGTTGCTGAAATATGACCTTCCCCTTAGTAAACCCATGCCATTCATTGCAAAGTAGAGATTCTCTCTCTCTCTGTCAACTCATTTCTGAATGTGAGCCCTTACCAAATTTTCCAAAATCTTCACCACAACTCCTGATTTACTGATTAGTTGATAGTTGGATACATCAGTATTTCCACCACTCTTGTGCAATGGGATTACCATGCATTCTTTCCACTCCTGCGGAATCTTCCCTGTTCTGAGACTCAGATTATATTGCCTGGTGAAAGGAATAGCAAGTTCAGCTAAACACTCTTTTAACATTTGTACTGATATCCCATCAGTTCCTATTGCAGAATTCTTACTCAGTTTGTACAACAGCTCTAGTACTTCCTCTTTATATAGTGAAGAGGAGTGGTGAGTTCAGTGTTGTGTGTACCAGGTTGTTAGCTGTTAGTAAAATGGCTACTCATTAGTTGAACAGTCATTTCTGCATTAGTCACCCTGCAAACCATCCGCATTCAGTAGAGTTATTCTTTCAAATTCATTCTTTCTTCTACCTACAGCATAACGATAGAATTCTTTTGGGTTGTCTTTAACTTGCAGAGCCAGTTTCTTTTTATACTTAGACTTTGCTTTCCATATGACATTTGTGACTCTTCTGACCTGTTGCTTATAATTATCATAACTGACATCATCCTTATGCACATCGTATTTCTTCCATGTAATCGTTTTCTTACAAATCTCTTGCTTAATTAGATTGCACATCCATTTCACTCCTACTTTATTTATTCTTCAAACTCTATGGACAATTCTGATATAGCATTATTTAAGTATTTTTAAACACCTCCCACGCACTTTCGATATCCTTCCCATTCAAAAACTGATACATTGGCACAGAACCAGCATACTCCTTAAGTGGTCATAATTTTCTGCTTTCTACTTCATGTAGTTAAGCATGTAACTTTTTCTACATGGAATGTTCAGAAACTTAGCCACTTCCCAAATGTGTACCCAGGGCCGGCCATCTCGGGGGGTGCAATGCACTCAGGCCCCACGATCGAGTGGGCACAATCGGTACTCATTTGCAGAAATGTATTATATTTCGAATGTGTTTTTTTTTGTTTTCCTGTGCCAAAATCATTTGCAGGTAAGAGGTTTTACAATACATTTATTTCGAATCCTTTAATTTTTACCTTTGAAAAATATTTTAGGGCCCCAAAAGGTTTCTTGCACCCGGGTCCCTTTATAGAGAAGGCCAGTCCTGTGTGTAGCACATGATCACTGTCACTGACTGGAGGCAGAATAGTTATGTCTTTAACATAAACTCCCTCAGACACTATTGTCAGATCTAACACTCTTTGACTGCAGTTCCTTCTGCTGTATGCTGGTTGGAGAAAATTGTCTTGCAACAGCTCAATAAATTTAGTTTCTCTCATGTAGTTTCACAGCTACATGATCAGTGTTCAGATAATTAGTCCCCCATTATAATTACTTTTTTTCACACCTATTGTATTTATTTGGTGATGCATTTCTTCGTCACTAGCAACTGATCCACTAGATCTGTAACATCACCCTACTATGTATTTAATCTTTTTAGACTCCACCTCACACCAGATGGCTTTAAACTCATTGCTACATTAAAAATTGTTATTAGCATTGCAGTCATAGGTCTCAACTATGACTAGATTCAAGTCATCTCGTATCATTAGCACGATGCCCCTCCTCTTCTATCCTGTCTATTTTTCCTAAAATACTGTACCCTTTGCACAGTATACTAACATACTAACTGACATATCAGTTAGTATGTCTGCTTCTGATAGCCAGGTCTCACTAATGCCTACAATATGAGATCCCAGTATATTAACCAAGGCAACAAACTCTGCTGCTTTGTTTCTGATAATACCCCTAGCATTTGTGTACAAACATAAGTTACCTCTTTTATATACTGTTGTCTGTGGTCTGCATGATAAAGTTCAACAACTTGCAGTTCTCTCTTCTTATCTAGTTCCTTACTTATGCAGACATCTTTACACATGCTTGATAGGTCCAAACTGGAAATGGTGGCTTCTGTACCACACCCAATCATACGTGCCTTTAAAATGTCAGGAGTGACCATGTTTTCTCAAGAGAACATAGAATCATTCTCTCTTCTTAATTATTTCAATAATAATTACTATTCCCATCATTAACACAGTTACCTGACATTGTCACACTTACACACAGGTTCTTACGAATCTTTACATCAGAATTCAGTTTTCCTGACTCTCCCTCTCTCTGTTAGGTCCCATATCAGTTAATAATTTTTCTAGACTTCTGATGCCAAATGCATTCAAGCGTAGGCCACCCCTCTTATACAAATCCAATCATCCCTCGCACTCACTCACTCTACATATCCAAAAACTCGCATTCATTCTTTCTACACAGCCTATGATATCGAATCATTTGCAATCCTAGCCCTTCTTCATAATTCATTTCCATCATACCTAAGTAATATACTAACGATTATTACTTTCTCACTGTTCACTCTCACTTCTTCCAATGACCTTTTCTTATCATCTTTCATACTGAATTTATTGTTAGTTAAGTTATTGGTACTTACCAGAATTACGATCTCTTTTGTTTTTCTTTTCTGTTTTTTAATTGCTTGAGTTATGTTTTGATTTGCTCTGAAAACTTGACCTTATAACCTGCTCATCAATGGCATGTTTTATGATAGTCAACATACCAAATAATTCCTCTTTTTACAATCAACTTTACTTATCACATATTTGTTATTATGCACTAACTTACCTGATTCTGTTTTGTTGTTTTCCATTTTGCAGCTGAACGTTTTTAGTCTTCCTATGTTTTTCTAAATGCTGCTTGACTTTCTGTAATTCCTTCTGTCTGATAATCTGCTTTAGCCTAGCGAAGAAAATTTACTTGTTCATTACTTTGCTGTTCTTGTTACCGTTCCCTTTCTTCTGCGTTTTTGGTGCCATTTTACAGCTGTATTTAATATTACAATATCACAGTAAAAATATGTTATAAAGACACTACATACAATATGAAAATCTACCTTAATATACTATAAAACACTAATTTTCTAAGTAAAAAAATAAAATAAAACAGGTAAAAAATCACCAGTTTTACACAAGGCACTAAATTACACTGACCACTCACAATATCAATCCAGTACTGTAATTTCTGATTTATTAGTATTTTCTTAAGGTGTAAAGGAATTAAATTTCTTTCACTTTTTTGTGGCATTTTAGGAAGGTTCTTCAGAAGGGAGCAGTAGTAGCAGCCAAATAGCATCTAGACAGCTTTCCCATATTCCACTTTATCCACCGGGTAGACTGTTACATGTCATTCAATCTGAGACAGGGTAAGAATTTTTCTGTTGTATTTTTTAAAATAAATGCTTAATTTTCACTTTCTGATTACTTCAATAAAAGTTCATGACTGTTTATTTTATCATTATGTTTCAAATTCAAATTACTCGTAATATCCCACTTTGCAATTTTTTATTGAACAATGTCATAAATAATTACTCTTGATCCTATAGAGGGAGAGAGATTTTTATTTTAAAAAAAAATGCATATTCAAAAATTTGAATATGCATTTTTTCAAATTTTTGAAAAAATATGTATTTTTTCAAAAATGCATATTTTTTTTACTAAGAACAAAATTTGAATTCTACTAAGAACAAAATTTGAATTCTCAGACCAATTATTTGCCAGTTTTTCACTTAAGGCTTGTGTGCTTGCATATTGTTTTGCTTCCAATTATTCATCATTTTCATAATTATTTTTAATCTCTAATATCTCAAAATAGAAAATATTGTGGTAAAATATCTATCCAATCATTCTGGATAGATGTACTGAATTAAATTAATGTTAAAATCATTGAACTGAGAAAATGCAGATCATTCTTCAAATTTTGTGTATAACTATGGCATGTACATTTTGCCATTCACGACTGGTGTTATATTCGAGGATTTGAATATAGAAGAACTAAAAATCCTTCATCTTTTCATTTCATGTTTAGTGTATTGCAGTAAAATTAAATAAATTTTGAATATGAACTTGCCATGAAATTAAAAGCTTTATTTTCTGGGCATTAACATCATATTCAGAAGGCGATAGAGCTCAGACTTAATAGTAAGCTTTGACATCACTTCACTATTCACAAATGTACCACTAATAGAAACCCTCAATCTACTGAAGTCACACTTCCCCCCTGATATATTTGAACTATTCAAATTCACAATACATGCAGGATATTTCACATGGAAAGGGAAAATATACAAACAAATTGATGGGACAGCCATGGGCTCCCCCCTTTCTCCCCCCCCTAGCCAACTTTTACATAGAACACCTGGAAAAACAAGCAATCAATACAGCCACTCTCAAACCAACACTTTGGCTACGCTATGTTGATGATGTGCTTGCCATTTGGCCACATGGCCCTGAGACATTGAAAACATTCTTAGCACATTTAAATAGCCAACACCCAAAAATCCACTTTACTATGGAACCGGAAGCCAACAACTGTCTGCCCTTCCTGGATACACTCATCACACGTCTCCCAGATGGTTCCTTATCATTTTCAGTTTTCAGAAAACCCACACATACAGGCAGATACTTACACAAACAATCACACCATCATCCTTCTCAACAATATGGCATATTAAAAACGCTAACCCATAGAGCGAGAGCAATCTGTTCAAATGACAAGGCTCTTACTGCTGAACTGACTCACTTATGCCACACCTTCTTGGCCAACGGCTACAATCCACAAAAAATAAACAAAATACTAAACACTCCTAAGAAACCCCTCCCACCATCCACCACAGAGAACTACAACAAAACAGTCACCATCCCTTACATTAAAGGCACATCCGAAAAGATCTCAAGAATTCTCATTAAACATAAACTACGCACTACATTCAGACCATGTAGCAAATTAGCCACCCTCATCCGCTCACCCAAGGACAGCATTCCTCCTTTATCACATCCAGGAGTCTACCAAGTACCCTGCTCATGCAATCAAGCCTACTACGGTCAAACAGGAAGAACTGTGAATATCCGCATCAGCGAACATAAACGATACGTCCGGAAATATCATTATGGGAAGTCGGGCCTAGCAGACCATGCTCTGGATACCCCTGCACACAGGATCAACTGGAAAAACACAAAAGTACTACACAGAAACCCATATAAATCAGAGAGATTGTTCTTAGAGGCGACAGAAGCCCTAAAACACACTCCAAATCTCAACAAATATGGCTGTATTAACTTGCCGAAGATCTGGGAGACAGTCATATTAAGGAAAAACTAGCACTTTTCTAGGACTCTAGCAATATATGATAGCGGTTTTTTTTTTTTTTTTTTTTTTCAGATAGAGGGCGCCAAAATCAGGACTCTAGTCTTTGTGTTGCTGCTACAATTTTGTTAATGTACACCATGTTGTTTTAGTCTCGCGTATTGTGACAAACAGTGTTTTTGTGCTCTGAAGATGCTGGTTATAATACCAGCGAAATATCAGCATCAAGTTAATAAATCAATTATTTACTTAGTTTCTGTGTTCTATTATACCGTTAAAATAATAAACAATATCATATTCAGAATTCACTTTTATTGTGACATCTTAAAATTTTTCTTTCCATGGGTAGTAATGTAGTACATCAAATCTTGTACTGAAGTTTAATGAAAGGTCCAAAAGCATTTACAAAACTCAATAATTTGAGGGGTTTTTTTGAATATATATATATATATAATATTGATCTTGTACACAAGAGGTCAAGTGACCTATAAGCACATAAGTGTTGTGGAGGGGGGTAGATGAGAACTTAGATAATGTTTATTGATGTGCTTTTTTTACAGATTGTAGTTGTTTAGGAATACTTCATGAGGAAGGCTGCTCCAGAGGACAAAGGTGGGTGGAATAAAAAACAGAGGAGGAGTTGTATAGTAAAGGGATATTGGGTAGCTGCTGCCCAATTAACAGGTGCATGCAGCAGAAAAATGGAAGAATGATGGTTACTAATTCATTGGAGCAGTGACCATGAAAGTACCTGCAGAATAGATAAATATTGTACCTGTGAGGGAGAGGGGGGGGTTGAAGCGAATCTGTAAGAGAGGGGATCATCTATGAGCCTAGCTGTTCAACTCGGCACAGCATTAAGGATCTTGAGGGAAGTTTTAGGTACACCACCTCAAACATGTGAGCAGTATTCTAAACATGGACAGATTAGAGATTTCTATATACTGCAGTTAAGAGTTGGTTGGGTGTAAATCAGATTTTCTTCAAAATTTCTTGGATGTTAAAGAGGCTATTGATGTGATGTGTTTATGCCAGGAAAGGCTGGAGGTAAATGTTAGTCATAGCAGAGAGAGAGATCTGATCTTGTCTGGTGATTTGTGTGTTACTGAGGGCAAAGGTAGGCAAGCTGAAATCTCTTTTGTGAGGGAAAAGGTAAGACTGTGTTTTGGTGGCATTGAACATGACAAGGTTGTCTGCTCCCCATTGAAGGATAGTATGTAGATCAATGTTTAAGGCACTAGATGTATATGATCTTGTAGCCTGAGATGTCAGAGTACTGCATGGTTTGTCAAATGAGCAGTATGACTGTAGAGTACTATCATCTGCAAAACTGTGGTAGGATTAGTGGTGATTGTGAGTAGGTCATTTCTGTACAGGAGAATAAGAGCAGGTGAGAGTACAGGGCCTTCAGATACTCCAGAATTGGTGAAGAAGCTCAAAGAGAGGGAGCAATCTACCATGACTCACAGTGAATGACCAGAGGATGACAATTTGTTTAATAGGCCTTGATGCCACACATGGTTGAAAGCTTTGAAAATGTCAAAAGGCAACAGCATAAGTTCCTTTGAACCTTTCCATGGCATGTGTCCAGTGCCACCTCTGGACACATGCCATTGAATGGCAGAATCTGTACTGGTGGTCGTTGATTAATTGGTGGGCCTCTAAGCAGTGAAGAAGTTGGCTATTGATGATTTTCTCCATTATTTTGGAGAGAACTTGTGATGGTTTATGAGATTCCTTCCATGCATTGGAATAAATACCAGATATGTATAGTAGACTGTAGAGATGATGTAGGATAGAAGACTTTGTAGTATCCAAGCTATTTAGTAGTTTTTCTGATATCTTTTTGTCAAACTATAGGAGGCATATGGTGCTTGGATTTTGGTATGGTAGGTGGTGATTTCCCTTGTTTATATATGCAGGAGTTTGAGAAAAAGAGTGATGCCAGGAGGTTAGCTATATCTTTAGGTGAGTTAACAGTGGTGCCTTCAGAAAGAGAGAGAGGAAGTGCAGAAGAGTAGAAGTTTCAGCCAATGGCCTTAGCAAGGAAACCAGAAGGCACGGCTTCCATTTGGACAGGAAGCAAATTTTCTGCTGTTAACTTTAATGAAATCAGATTTGGATCTGCTGATGACTAATTTGCATATGTTGGAGTGCTTTGATATAGGCAGAGTATGAAGCTGGAGTTCTTGAAATTGAGCCACTTATGGTAAGCTGAATTTTTTTTTCTTCAACTGCATTGATATATTTTTGGTTGAACCAGCACTTGGAAAGTGGATGAAGATTATGAGTTGAATGTGGGATGAAAACCTTCGTAACAGTGAGAATAATTTCTGTGACCCATTTGCAGTAGGTGTTAGGGTCAGATCAGTGGAAGCAATAGTCAAACCAAGGAAAGGAGTAGAAATTCCAGAAGTCTCCCAATTGGCTCCTTTGTAGTGCTAGAGGATGCAAGGTCGGGAGTAGTTATTAGAAGGGCATTCTGTGAGAAAGGAGTTATACAAGGTTGTGGTCAGTTGTTGAGAGGAGTGGTGCCCTCTACGGTGTATCTGGAAGAACTGGTCAAAAAAGATTCAGATTATTTGGAGAGTGAAGAGAGTTATCAGAATTCAAGTAGAGAGACTTATAATTGGTGTTAGGTCATACTTATAGCAAATGTTTCTTGTCTTGCTTGGTCACCTTTTTTTTTTTTTTTTCACCTGGAAACTTGGGTTTTTTTGTTCCCCAGAACAGGCAAACTGGTTTGAATGAACACACACTTCTAGAGACGTAAGACATTCCTGGAATATTGAGTAACCAACCTATTCCGTAGGATTTTCGGTTCCGAATGCCTAAACGGTAAAAGTGTGGGTCTGCTCATGAGCATAAGTTAGGATAGGATTAGCAAAGTATATATACATATAATTATATAAATACAACATAAAAAAATTTTATATTAAAACAATAGTCACCTTTTACTTACTCTCACACATACATTCCTGACCTTAAAATATTGGGTCCTCTGGCATTAAATACAAGATATCTACAAGGGTAGAAGTTAACATTTAGTCAGAGACTTAAACAGACATTTGCAGAAAACTTGGCACTCTTGCTCTGGAAAAATCAAACCATAAGTTTCTCATCAATCCTTAAGTACTAAAGAAAACAGCAGCAACAAATTTTCTTGCATATAATCACACAGGAAATTATAACTCATATCTGTCTTTGAGATATGCCTTACATCAAGCAAATTGAGTTACAACTTAATTTAAGTAACAAAAAAGATTAACAGTTTACATCATAAAATTCAGCTATCCAGCACTCAGGCAGAAAACAACATATGGAACATTCCAGCATTTTTATTTCACAACTGTCAGTTCCACAAACAAAGAATAGCTTTTCATCTAATCTTCATTCAAGAAACCAAATTACAATGGTCAAGACACATAAACTTTCCAATAGAAACCTGAACATATAAAGAATCCACAAAATGCAATTATTAATTCCTTGTATTTTTCATTATTTCTTAAAGGGAATTATTTCCAACTCTCCTTTATGTTTTTCTATTTGCTCCATTTTTTTGTGTGTATGTGTGTGTGTGTCTGTCTGTCTGTCTGTCTCGCTCTCTCTCTCTCTACATATAAAATGTATCTTCTCTTTTGTGTCCATCAGCTGTTTGCTTCATTCTTGCTGCATTCTCTCAGTTTGCAACTACGTAAATGATGTCACAACAGTTGATTATCTGCAAAGAGAAGTTTTTTCGGTAACGGTGGACTGGGTATGTTTATTTGCAGTGTGATGAAATTTCTTTTTCTCTTGATGAATATTTCAGTTCACTCACTATAAAAAAACATCTATATATGGGTACACCTTTCTGGCAATTCGTATAGTAAAGTATGCAAGTTCGGTTCACTTAAACCTTGGTATTATCCAGGTCTACCTACTCACTGATGAGACCTCAATAAAGGTCAAAGCCGGTCTGGGTAGTGACCTTTCCTCATACTGTAAAACAGTAATACATCTCCTAGGAGCTTAGTTTTACATTATGAGAAAATATTAAGGACAGTGATCGAATCTTGCTCCACCTTTGCTCCAAGTTGCCCTGGTGTTGTACTACCAAGTGTTGACTTGGACTCACCGGAAGTTCTTCGGCATGAAACTCTTAGATTTCGATCTTCGAGTTTCTTATTCAGCTTTGAAATAATGAGGGATCTATTATCCCCTTAAACTTAATTTACGTCACCGAAAAAAATAGCCTCTTGGCTCTTTATTGTAGTAATAATATATGGGTACACCTTTATGGAAATTCATATAGTAAAGTATGTAAGTTCAGTTCACTTAAACCTTGGTATTGGCGAGCGGTTGGTGCCTTCAGTCCTTTTTAGGACTTCCAGGGTAACAAATGGCAATGCTGTAGCCAATGAAGTTTTAACTGAGGTTCGGCTATTGCCGTTACCCAGCCATGACTAGAGCTTTCTAGCTCAATAACAATCCATCCACACAGATTTTCTTCATTCAGATGATGGGATAAAGAGTCAAGGACTCAGTCCATCGCCCAGTTCTTTTAAGAACTTTAAGAACCTTGGTATTATCCAGGTCTACCTATTCACTGATGAGACCTCAATAAAGGTCGAAACCGGTCTGGGTAGTGACCTTCCCTCATAATGTAAAATAGTAATACATCTCCTAGGAGCTGCGTTTTACATTTGAGAAAATATTAAAGACAGTGATCGAAACTTGCTCCACCTTTGCTCCGAAGTGCCCTGGTGTTGTACTACCAAGTGTTGACTTACACTTGGACTCGTCGGAAGTTCTTCGCATGAAACTCTTAGATTTCGATCTTCGAGTTTCTTATTCGGCTTTGAAATAATGAGGGATTTATTATCCTCTTATGTATGTACTTCTTGCAGATTCTTGGTGCTGCTACATGATAAGCTTTATGTTGGAGGTTTAATGGATTTTTTACAACACTCAAAAAGAATTAAATTAGAATTTAACACTTCCTATATTTCATCCTAGTCACTAGGACATCTACGGGGATTACAAAAACATTAATGTAACATGCACACAAAAACTTATAATACTAAGCCCAACCACGTGGGTGACACTAAAGTCCTATCTAGGTGGAGTGCCCTCTAAGGGCAGTAGTAGGTGGCCTGGAATGTAAGGTGGGACCTCTGGTGATGATTGTTTCCCAAATCTTCGGAAGCTTAATGCAACCGTATTTGTTGAGATTTGGTTGGTTTCTGAGAACTGCTGCTTCTAAGAAAAGTCTCTCTTTCTTGAATTTGCTGTGGTGGAGCATGGTGGTTTTCTTCCATGATACTCTGTGGGTGGTGTCCAAAACATGGTCAGCCAAGCCTGAATGGCCATAGTTGTGTTTAACGATGTACGACTTGTGTTCCTCCAGGCGGATGGATGCTGATCTGCCTGTCTGTCCAAAGTACGTAAGCCCAACCACGTGGGTGACACTAAAGTCCTATCTAGGTGGAGTGCCCTCTAAGGGCAGTAGTAGGTGGCCTGGAATGTAAGGTGGGACCTCTGGTGATGATTGTTTCCCAAAAAAAATTCATATAGTAAAGTATGTAAGTTCAGTTCACTTAAACCTTGGTATTGGCGAGCGGTTGGTGCCTTCAGTCCTTTTTAGGACTTCCAGGGTAACAAATGGCAATGCTGTAGCCAATGAAGTTTTAACTGAGGTTCGGCTATTGCCGTTACCCAGCCATGACTAGAGCTTTCTAGCTCAATAACAATCCATCCACACAGATTTTCTTCATTCAGATGATGGGATAAAGAGTCAAGGACTCAGTCCATCGCCCAGTTCTTTTAAGAACTTTAAGAACCTTGGTATTATCCAGGTCTACCTATTCACTGATGAGACCTCAATAAAGGTCGAAACCGGTCTGGGTAGTGACCTTCCCTCATAATGTAAAATAGTAATACATCTCCTAGGAGCTGCGTTTTACATTTGAGAAAATATTAAAGACAGTGATCGAAACTTGCTCCACCTTTGCTCCGAGTTGCCCTGGTGTTGTACTACCAAGTGTTGACTTACACTTGGACTCGTCGGAAGTTCTTCGCATGAAACTCTTAGATTTCGATCTTCGAGTTTCTTATTCGGCTTTGAAATAATGAGGGATTTATTATCCTCTTATGTATGTACGTCTTGCAGATTCTTGGTGCTGCTACATGATAAGCTTTATGTTGGAGGTTTAATGGATTTTTTACAACACTCAAAAAGAATTAAATTAGAATTTAACACTTCCTATATTTCATCCTAGTCACTAGGACATCTATGGGGATTACAAAAACATTAATGTAACATGCACACAAAAACTTATAATACTAAGCCCAACCACGTGGGTGACACTAAAGTCCTATCTAGGTGGAGTGCCCTCTAAGGGCAGTAGTAGGTGGCCTGGAATGTAAGGTGGGACCTCTGGTGATGATTGTTTCCCAAATCTTCGGAAGCTTAATGCAACCGTATTTGTTGAGATTTGGTTGGTTTCTGAGAACTGCTGCTTCTAAGAAAAGTCTCTCTTTCTTGAATTTGCTGTGGTGGAGCATGGTGGTTTTCTTCCATGATACTCTGTGGGTGGTGTCCAAAACATGGTCAGCCAAGCCTGAATGGCCATAGTTGTGTTTAACGATGTACGACTTGTGTTTCCTCCAGGCGGATGGATGCTGATCTGCCTGTCTGTCCAAAGTACGCAAGCTTACAGGAACAGGGTACTTTGTAAACTCCAGGCAGAGAGAGAGGAGGGAGCTGATCTTTCGTAGAACGGATAAGGGTAGCAAGTTTGCGGTAGGGCTTATATGCTGTGTGTAGGTTGTACTTTTTTAGTATCTTGGCTATTTTTTCCTAAGTGCCTCGGATGTAGGGTATGGTGATGGCATTTTTAAAATCTTGTTGACTAGAGGGATGGGGAATGGGGGAGGAATTGATTATTTTTTTGATACTGTGTTCACTGTAGCCATTGGAGAGGAAAGTTCTGTGTATGTGGTTAAGCTCAGTGTTGAGGGCGGTTCCACTGGAACAAAGATTGTGGGCTCTCTTGGTAAGGGTTTTAATGATGCCATATTGTTGTGAGGGGTGGTGGTGGGAGAGTTTGTGAATGTATCTGCCTGTGTGTGTGGGTTTTCTGTATACAGTGAAGGCAAGTGTATCATTAGGCAGGCGCGTGACTAAGGTGTCTAGGAAGGGTAAACAATTGTCCTTTTCCATAGTAAACTGGATTCTTGGATGTAAGATGTAGGATGAAGGAGGAACACAAGTCGTACATCGTTAAACACAACTATGGCCATTCAGGCTTGGCTGACCATGTTTTGGACAACACCCACAGAGTATCATGGAAGAAAACCACCATGCTCCACCACAGCAAATTCAAGAAAGAGAGACTTTTCTTAGAAGCAGCAGCAGCAGTTCTCAGAAACCAACCAAATCTTAACAAATACGGTTGCATTAAGCTTCCGAAGATTTGGGAAACGCTCATCACCAGAGGTCCCACCTTACATTCCAGGCCACTTACTACCGCCCTTAGAGGGTGCTCCACCTAGATAGGACTTTAGTGTCACCCACGTGGTTGGGCTTAGTATTGTAAGTTTTTCTGTGCATGTTACATTAATTGTTTTTGTAATCCCCGTAGATGTCCTAGTGACTAGGATGAAATATAGGAAGTGTTAAATTCTAATTTAATTCTTTTTGAGTGTTGTAAAAAATCCATTAAACCTCCAACATAATATCCTCACAGCACTTAAGCCTCTACACAAGAATACATGATAAGCTGTTTTTCCTGATGTCATCGCCATGAGGTGCAATTAGGCTTAATGTCCATGCTAGTTAACTGCTAATAACAAAACTACAAGCACTGCTACTATTCTTCTTATAGTAGAATATCGTTTTAAGAAATATTTTATCAGCATAATGATATTTTTTACATCTTTTAGTTCACTTCCAATTATCTAAAATAACAACACTATTACTTCTTCAGCTTCATTCCCACTCAAGTTGGGTCATTGCAGTGGATCATGGATCAACCTCCTCCACTCAGTTCTTTCCAAGGCCATTTTCTCCTCTCATTCGAGCCCCCCCCCCCCTTAAGCTGTCCAGCCATTGTTGTTTTGGTCTCCCCTTACTTCTTTTGCCTAGTGACTTCATCTTCAGCACTCTCTTCCCACATAATTGTCGTCATGCTATAACATGACCGAACACCTCATCCTTGATTCCCTAATGTTTCCAAATACTGGGGTTACCCTTCATTGTTTCCCTGATCTTGTTTTTGATTTGTCCAGTCTTGTTACACCACTTGCAAGTCTCAGCATTCTCATTTCATCTACATATATCCATTCTCTTCACTCATCTCTTGGTCATCTGCCAGGTCTTCTCACTACTATACATCACTGCAGTCTTACTACCATTTTGTAGATCTTTCCTTTTAATTTGCTAGACACTTTTGTATCACACAAGATACCTGAAACCTTTTTCCAGGTATCCATCACTTTGAACACGTAATCTTAGATATGTGAACCTAGACACTTGTGACATCCTACAGTTTTCCTCCTTTGTTCAAGTCTTCTTCTACTTACTGCTCAGACTTTGTGCAAATCACCACATCATCTTCCAGATAAATTTGGTTCTTACTGTCTCTGTCAACACATCCAAGAGCAGAAACAAATAATTAGGGACTCACAAAGCTAACAAATATGAAGGGACTCAAAGCTGACCCTTGATGAACCCTGACTTTTACTGGGAATGCTGCAGTGGTTCTTGCTCCACATCTCACCCTTGTTTACTACTGTTATACATGTCTTGTATGATGGTAGTAATGCTTCCTCATGCTTCTCCATATATCTTTTCTTGGGACTTTAGCAAAGGCCTTTTCCAAATCAATGAAGACCAGAAAAAGTTCCGTGTTACTCTTCTGGTACCTTTCTGCGAGCTGTCTTAGAGAAAAGATGGCATCAATTGTTACCTGACCAGGCATAAACCCAAATTACTCTTCGCTAATTGATACCAAGTCTCACAGTATCTTCTCAGTTACCCTTTCCTATACCTTCGTAGTGTGACTCATGAGTTTAATTCCTCTGTAGTTACTACAGGATATCACTTTTGTTCTTATATATTGGAACCAGTATTTTCTCTCTCTCGCTGTCTCCATTCTTCTGGCATTTTCTTAGTTTCAATTATTCTGTTAAAGGCATCTGTTAATAGAGTCATGCCCAATTCACCTAGACATTTTTATACTTCTATGTGAATGTTATCATATCCAACTGCTTTCCCGTTTTTTCATCTTTCTCAGTCCTTGACTTCCATTCTTGTTATGTTAGGAATTGGCCCTATGACGAGATCTCCTCCATCCTTTTTTATATCCCTATTTCATTCATTAATATCTCAAAATATTTTTTCCATCTATATAACACATCCATTTCTTCATGCAGAACAATACCATCCTCTTCCTGGCTTGGTATATATACCTTGGTATATACCTTTCCACTCTTTCTGCCTGGCTATCCTGAGGGCCCTTTTGACACCTTCATTATCCAGACTTTCATACAGGTTAGTATAGGCTTCAGCTTTAGATCTTGCTACTGCTCTCATTGCCTTTTTCTTTGCTTCTCTGTCGTCTATTCTGCTATTCTTGTCACCTATTCTGTCCCACTTCTGTTTGACCATTTTCTTTTCCCTAATACACTTTTATACCTCGTCACTTCACCACTGCATTTCCTTGTCCACCTTAATATTTCCTGTTGCCTGGCCCAACACTCATTTCCCAGTATTACAGGAAAACAATGGAATAATGAAAAACAAAATGTTTTCCCATATCCCATTGGTTCATTTTCATCAATCATTACTTGTACCTTCTTGATGAACACTTCTCTAAGATCATTTTTTCCCAGTTTCCACCATCTTGTTTTGGTGATTCCTTTTGCTTGCTTCAATTTTACCTCTTTATTTCTACTTGGCAGAGTAGAAGCCTATGCTTCTCTGCCACTGCTTCTCCTGATATTACTTTACAATCATTTATCTCCTTCGTATATTCTCTTCTACAGAGTATATAGTCCACCTGAGAGTGCCTTTCCCCTGTGCTATATGTGTACCTATGGTGGTTTGCTGTAGAAGGGGTTCAGTATAGCAGAATTCCCTGCCATTGCAAAATCAGATCCAATCATCTTCATTGCAGCTATCACCAACTCCATATCTTCTTTGTATTGTCTCACTACCTTCATTACTTTCACTTAATTTTACATTTTAGGCCATTAAGGTCTAAAATAACAATACTATTTTCTGTAAACAAAATTATGCTAAAATATTTAAATAACTTAACAATTGGCAGTGGAAGTAAAGACTTCAGTTGATAAATCATCTCAGGCTGCTTATTTGAATCAGTCAGATTCAAATAAGCAGATTCTAGCATTAGTGAACATGCATGTTCACTAATGCTAGAATCATCAAGGAATAATTATAAGTGATAATTCTTAGCATTGGTAAATGATATGAGGACTAAAAATTATTGATGTTAGTAGAACCTAGCAGACAGAAGAGCAGGCATGGGATGTGATGGGCAGGCAGGATAGAAAGCTGTGGGAGTTGGGGAAGATTGTATTGCTAATCATTGGTTAAATATAGCCAGAGTAGAGATCCTAAATGATGGTGGCAATGGATTTCATCTTCATGCTGTTTGATGTGTGGTAAAGGTTAATAGAACAAAATGCATAGTTGCATGCTGCTACACCTTACGCTCTTCTGAAATGAAGTGGACTGTGAACTGCATAGACAGAGAAACCTTATATGCAGCATAAGAGAATTATAGTGTTATTAAGGAATAACGACCTGGAGTAGCATGCGATGGTACCTCTGGAGCCAAGAATAGTGGATCTAGCAATATCATCTGAGAATCTGTATATAAATGAGGTAGCTGTTTTGCCTCCAGTTGGAGAGCATGGTCATGTAGTTTTAACTTAGGAGATTGCAAATCATATGAATGCTTTGAATAATAATAATAATAAAAAAGGATATATGTTAAACTATAAGGAAGGTGATTATGATAGAATGAACAGCAGCTAAAAGCGGTGCCTTGACATGAAAACTATAGTAGAGGAATAAGCAGTACACAGGAAGTGGTCAAAGAATGCCTGAAGGAACCTGTCACCAAACGTATCCTTAGATATAAGTGAATAAATCCATGAAAGGATGATGATTCATTCGCCTATCTCTAAGGATATGTTCGATGACAGGTTCCTTCAGGCATCCTTTGACCACTTCCTGTGTACTGCTTATTCCTCTACTATACTTTTCATGCCTGTTCCAACTAGATTCCATCTTTTCTTGGTTGTCCCTGACTTCTGCCTTAAAAACTAGGAAGTATTTTGGATAGTCTTGAATTGTCTATTCTTTATGTTCAGTCCATTTCTATTCGTATTTGTATTTTTTTGTCCAGTATTCAGTCTGTGTTTAGCTCTTTGTGCATTTCTGTGCTTTGTGGGGTTGGGGAAGATTGTATTGCTAATCACTGATTAAATACAGCCAGAATAGAGATCCTAAATGATAGTGGTGGCAGTGGTTTTCATCCTCATGCTGTTTGTCATCATCATCATCAAATTCCTGCCATGTACCCTCAAGGGGTGTACAGGATATGACAGTACTACATGAAAAAATTACATCATTACTAACTTCCTATCTACAATTTTCCTCCAAATCAGTCTGTTACTTGTCAAGACTTCAACATTATCAGATCTTATATTTCTATCATCTAAGGCACTTTGTACCGTATCAATCCACCTATATCTTGGTCTTCCTCTGGGTCGTTTTCCTGCCAACCTGGCAGAGAACACTTGTTTTGCTAATCTTTCCTCTCCCATTCTATTTAAGTGACCATATCACCTGAAATTAGCTCTGCTAACGCATTCCTAGATGCTGACAATGTCAAGTTCTTTCCTAATATCCTCATTTTTAATATGATATTGCCATTGATGCCATCTGTTCACGCCTCTAATCTTTCTCAGGACTCTCATATCTGCGGTCTCTAGTCTTTGGTCAAGTGTTTTACTTCTGACCCAGCTCTCAGATCCATAAGTTAAAACTGGTTTGAACACTGTCTTGTATACAGCTAATTTAGTGTTCCGACTAATTTCTCTCTTATTCCATATGAATTTATTCAATTGACTTCCTACCATACCAGCTTTGTTGATTCTGTTGTCTATTTCTATATTTAATTTACCATCTTCAGTAAAAATCGTGCCTAAGTAGCTGAAATGTTTTACTTGTTCCACAGGTTCTCCATTCACAACACAGTTGACATTTTCAATGATTCTGCCTATTTTCATTGTCTTTGTTTTTTTATTGCTGACCTTCATACCATATCTATTACAACAGCTATTCAATTTAGTCAGAGAATCTTGCAGACTTGTAGCAGATTTATTTAGAAGTATAACATCATCCGCATAAAGCAAAGAGCTGACATTAACATCTCCAATTTTGATATCAGGTTTAATACCACTTTCCTTCATAATGTGATCCATATAGATAATGAATAACAGAGGGGATAATGTGCATTCTTGTCTCACACCAGATTTAACATTAAACCATCTTCCTGTACTTCCTTCAATTCTAACTGCTGACTTACAACTGATATGAGGTAAATGTTAACAAAACAAAATGCATAGTTGGATGCTGCTGCACCCCAGGCTCTTCTGAAGAGGACTGAACTACATAGAAAGAGAAACCTTATATGCAGCATAAGAGAATTTTAGTGTTATTAAGGAATATAGTTTGCTGCTCTTTGTAGCAATTTCATTTCACTAGTTTGAAATGAAATTTCGAAGTGGGCAGTTCAATCTCAGTGGAGATTGAACTGCCCACTCAGTCCCCCAAAAGTTAGATAGGGCTAAACAACCTCTCCTGTTCCTTATATGGGAACAAACAGGCGTTAGCTGATTTATTTATTTTTTTTTTTTTTAAGTGCTTTGCTTAAATGTCGCCCAGTTTCTCACCAGATAACATTCATTATGACATGAACAGTAGCTGATCCATGGCAATGGTGATAGATCACTTGCTGTCTCTGTTCAGATAGAATTTTCTGTGAGAATGTGTTTCCAGATTGGCAGAAGGCAATTATTATTGCCTTTCCTAAACCAGGGAAGGATCTGTAATCCCCCAGTGAACTATCAACCAGCTGCTTGTGTAAGATTCTGGAAAAAAACAGTGTCTCTCTTTTTTTTTTTTCCTTTTTTTTTTTTTCAGAACACAATCTGCTTCGGCAAACATCATTCAGCAACTGATTATCTAGTCCAATTGGAAGCATCTATGAGAGATGCCTTCCTAAAATGCAACCCCTAGTTTTGATTTTCTTTGATATGGGGGGGGAAAAAGCATATGACATTGCCTTGAAGAGTTGGAATATTGAAAGACCAACACAACTTTGTATTATCCTCCCTCTTTTTATCAAGACCTGTTTATACAACTGAATCTTACAAGTCCAGTAGAATCCTCTTTCCTGAGTGTATATCCAAAAGGGAAAAAATCCTCTAAGGTTCAATTTTAAGTATTGTGTTTTTTTGCTATCGCGGTTAACTTGATTACAAAACAACTCCCCCACTTTACCCACCCCACTCCACCATTTGTGGTCGACTTTTAACATCTTCTGTCAATTGTGTAATATGAGAATAATAGAAAGATAGCTGCAGCAGCCGTTGACCATCTTTCAAAATGGATGTTTACAAATGGGTTCAGGTTTTCCCAGCAGAAGACCGTTTGTGTGCTTTTTGCCAAAGATGTGGTGTTCATCCTGATCCAAAACTTAGACTAGAAAAATTTTAAGCCAAGTTTGGGATTCATATTAGTTTCCTCCCTGACATATGCCAGTTTTGTGATAAATATCTTACAGCAATGAACATCATTTGCAATCTGTCTTTTTCCTCTTGGGGCTGCTAGATGCCCTTTGCTCTGTTTGTACCATTTTTTATTTATTTGTATGGGGTTTCCCCTGTTCCTCCATTGTCTCTTAGGACTGGTTGAGCCCTCCTAATGAGGGAATAAGTATATATTTTATGACTGCAGATCTGTGTGTGACTGCCAGTCTGTCCAAATCATTCTGCAAAATTTTAACATCTTTATTAACTATTGCTCTACCCAATTTTGCATTATTGGCAAATAATTGAATACTTCCTCTCAAATCCTTTATATGCTGTGAAAATAAAATTGCTATCAGACTAGTCCATATAACCAACTATTTTTTGGTGGGAGATTCTATACAATACCCACCCTAATATCTAGAAGCTCTAGATATTAGGGTGGACAATATTGCACAGATGTTATCAAATACACTTCTGCTAGTGATATTCATATATATCATCATCAGATTCCTGCCGTGTACCCTCAACGGGTGCACAGAATATGATAGTACTACATGAAAAATTTACATCATTACTAACTTCCTATATACAATTTTCCTTCAAATCAGTCTGTTACTTGTCTGTTACTCCAACATTATCAGATCTTATGTTTCTGTCTTCTAAGGCATTTTTTACTGTATCAATCCAACTATATCTTGATCTTCCTCTGGGTCTTTTTCCTGCCAACCTGGCAGAGAACATTTGTTTTGCTAATCTTTCCTCTCCCATTCTGTTTAGGTGACCATACCACCTGAGATTAGCTCTGCTAACACATTCCTGGATGCTGACAATGTCAAGTTCTTTCCTAATATTCTCGTTTTTAATGTGATATTGCCATTGACGTCATCTGTTCATGCCACTAATCTTTCTCAGGATTCTCTTATTTGCTGTCTCTAGTCTTTGGTCAAGTGTTTTACTTCTGACCCAGCCCTCAGATCCATAAGTTAAAATTGGTTTGAACACAGTCTTTTATACAGCTAATTTAGTGTTTTGACTAATTTCTCTCTTTTTCCATATAAATTTATTCAGTTGACTTCCTACCATACCAGCTTTATTGATTCTGTTCTCTATTTCCATATTTAATTTACCATATTCACTAGAAATTGTGCCTAAGTAGCTGAAATGTTTTACTTTTTCTATAGGTTCTCCATTCAAATATCAACTGCATTGATATGCAGTTGATATTTTCAAATGCATATATATAATTTCAAATGCATATATATATATTATGTGGTTCTCACCCACAAAAGGGTGAGAACCACATAATATATTCTTACTGTAGGTATTTTTTTTATTAAGTTTTTGTATTTGTTTACTTATTTAATACGTAGTCTGGGAACCCTGCTTTTAAGATCGAACATGGAACTTTTTCATGCCACTTCACACCTCCAGTGAGCAGAGTGGTGGTCACACACACTCAGAAATTCATCTCCCACCTAAAAACAGTCGCAATAACCCATGCCCATAGCCAGTTGGTTGGAGAGCAGATATGCTAACCATTCAGCCAACCAAGCCATTATGTGTGCACACACACACACACAAGCATACCAACACTATCATTCATCTTTTCTTCACACAGGCTACTCAAACATTTCTCCTCCTCCTCCTCTCCTGTTGTCTATCACCAGCACTTTCAAGCCCATAGAAAGGAATATTCTGATTTTATGCCTATTTACTATTAATAGCATAATAGCCAGAATGTGTCAGAAGAGAGGATTGGAATATGTGGATGCTTGGAGGGCATTTTAGGACAGAAAGGAACTGTATGTGAGAGACCGCTTGCATTTGAATGAGGAAAGACATAGACATCTGGAGTTCACCTACCATCCACCGTGGGAACTAGAGTTCCCAGGGTGGATGGTAGCAAGGTTAACCTCTTGGGGGAAGGGGGACGACATCAGGTAACACTGAGTCCAGTGGGGTCTGGAGAGGATAATGATAAATATAGAAGCAGTGCATTTTTATGCTAGTGGCAGGAGTATCTGGAATAAAGGAGATAAATTGGTGGTGCTGATAGCATCAGCCTGGCAAAAGATTATTGGAATCACTGAGACGTGGTTGGCAGAAGAGGATATAATAACAGGAATAGAAGTAGCAGGGTGCAGCATTTTTCGGCAGGATAGGAGGGGAAAACGTAGTGGTGGAGTACTGCTTATGATAAGTGATGACATGTCCTCTAAGAGTGGAGGCTTTGGAAGGCAGTGACTAATAATTTTGAAAGCATATGGTGTGAGGTAGAGGTGGGCAAAACAGGATATTTAGTGGGGTGTTGCTACAAGCTGAGGAGTACAGAGGGTGGGGAGCAGGAGATGTTTAGGCAGTTGAGCTTGGCAAGTGCAAGAAGAATGATTGTTATCGGAGATTTTAACTATAGCAGTATAAGCTGGGAAGAGAAAAATGCATGTAGTAATAAGGGAATGGAATTTCTAGAATTTTTGAGGGACAAATGTCTTAGGCAACATGTAGAGAGAACAAGAAGTTAAAGTTTTGGATTTGGTCAGAGCATCAGAAAAGCCGATAATAACAGAGATGACATCTCTCCCACCCACCCACTCCCAGTTGGAGAGAGTGGCCATGTGGTTTTGACATGGAAGATGAATAGACATGCAGGAGTATCAAAGAAAAGGGAACATATGTGGAATTATAAGGTGGGTGATTATAATAGTCTTAGATATCAACTTGGGGCAGTTCCATGGAGGGTGGAATTGGAAGGCCAGGATATCATTAGTGCTTGGGAAATGGTGAAGGAATATTTTTTAGCAGCGATAGTAAGCTGTATTCCACAAGTGAACAAGCGGACACAATTTGGTGTAAAGTGGATGACAAACAATATCAAACAGGAACTGCAGGTGAAAAAGAGATATAAGGAGAGGGGGTGGAGAGCAGATGCATGAAGAATATGACTCAGACTAGAAGAGTGACTAGTATGGTGAGGAAGGCAAAACTGGAATATGAGAAGAGATTGGCACTAAGATCCAAAGAAAATCCTAGGGAATTTTTTTAGCTATGTGGCCAGTAGGAGGAGAAATGATTGTGGAAGAATGACATTTTGGGATAAAGGGAATAGAATGACTGATGCAGAGGACATATTGGAGTATTTCATCCTGGAGAAGAAGGTTTTAATATTAGACGGATAGGGCAGTTTAGAAGTGCAAGAAGAGAGTGTGTTTCTGGATGTCAGTAAAGCTGGGGGGATGGATGGTATTTCACCACAAGTTTTGAGAGAATGTGCTAAAGAACTGACAGCTCCTTTGACCTGACTTTGCAATGAAAGTCTGGCTATGAGAAAGATACCCAAGGAATGGAAGGAAGGTAACATAGTGCCATTGCGTAATATCTATAATTTATAAGTGTCTAATTATAGGCCAGTTTGTGTGTCATCAGTAGTAGTTAAAGTTTTGGAGAAATTAGTGAGGACTATATACAGCATTGGGAAGATGAGGGTAATGTTATCTGTGAGAATCAACATGGATTTGTTAAGAGGTGCTCTCGCTTAAGTAATATGATTGCCTTTTATAATAAAGTGACAAGAGCAGTTGATGAGGGAAAGGCATACACTGCCATTTTGTTTTGATTTTGCAAAGGCATTTGACAGGGTGCCACATAATAAGCTGATATTTAAGTTGCAGCACATAGGTTTAAATGTCAGGTTAGTCAACTGGATTCAGGATTGGCTGTCTGATAGGTATCAGAGAGTTGTGCATGTTTGGGCAGTATCAAGGAGGCAGAAGGTTACAAGTGGAATTCCACAGGGCTCAGTACTGGGTCCTGTATTGTTTAACCTTTATATCAATGACATTGTCATGGATTGCAAGGGGATATTCAGTTGTTTGTAGATGATGTGAAGCTGGGAAGGGTTATTAGTAATAGTACAGATGTGGCAGCCCTGCAAGAAGATTTGAATAAACTAGACAGATGGGCAAATGAATGGGGGATCGGTTTAATTCAGCAAAGTGTAAAGTCTTGAAGTTTGGGATACATTGATGGGTGGCTGCATACTAGATTGGAGGAAGTAAGGGAGACAAGAGATCTGGGGAGTCATGATCGATAGAAAACTGAAATTCAGGGGGCATATTGCAAAGGTGGTGAAGGTAACCCAGAGGATTGCTGCAATACTGAGAATGCTGACCTGCAGAGATAAGAGTTATCATTCTGTTGTATAAGATCACACTTAGACTATTGTTCTCAGATTTGGTCTCCAGGATTTGAAAGGGATAAATTAACTGTGGGAAGGGTGCAGAGGCTGATAACAAAGATGGTTTCAGAACTGTATTCATGTTAATTATGAGGATTGGCTGAGGGAATGTGGACTGCACGGTTTGGTAGATAGAAGAAGGAGAGATGGTATGATCGAGACTTTTAAACTGTTGAGAGGCAGTTACAGGGTGGACACTGGGGAGTTCTCTCACTTGGTGGAGCAGCAGGAAGGAGCGATGACCAGGGGCATCTCTGGAAAGTACGAAACAAAGCTGTGAGCAAGAGGGTGAGTAGTGGTTTCATTTCTTTGCATGGAGGGTGGTGGAACCGTGGAATGCATTGCCTGATAGAGTGGTGAGGGCAAGAATGGTCAATGAGTTCATGGAGTGGTATGGTAGACTTTGTGTTTCCTAGGAAGGACCTCCTGCAATGAGTCTTGACTCCATGGAGGCCTGAATAATAATAATAATTTACACAGATTGTTCAAATTCTTTTTGCAATGGGTTTTTGCAGCTCCCACTAGAACAGTGTTTTCAAACTTTTCTGAACACTATCCACAATATCCCAAGAAGTGATAGAAGTAGTAAAATACAAGAGAAGTGTGAAAATGGTGGAGCACAGTCCAAGCACTTCATTGCCGATGGGACTCATTTTTCTGATATTAAGCTGATAAGAACAGCAATCATTTTGATTTATGCCAAAAGGCTAGCATATGAAAAAATTAGTATTTGTTCTTATCAGCTTAATCTCTGATACTGAACTATTTGTTTGGTACATGCTGTATATTTTTAAACTTTGTAAAAATGCATCCACTGGACATGTAAGGGAGATAATACACCATGAAGTGTGAGTTCTTGCTTAAAGTGCAATACAGAATGTGATACTGCCTAGCATGAACATGTGACAGCTACCAAATCTGTGATATGCACTCTGATATTTTCTATTCTATTTCATTAATGAAAAAAAATGGGTTGTGACAACTTTGCTGTTGAGCATATGCAATGGAAATTTTCTTAAAATATATAAAATGACAATGCTATCAAAAGTTCATTATATAAACAGATTTGCAAAGCTCTTTATAGGCAATAAGAAGCCTAGAGCTTCAAGAATATCCAAGATAGGGTTCTCTTGCATCCAACATGTCCTCTCTCAGTTATGGAAGCTACATTTCATAACAAAAATTGTTATACAAACTCAGAGGGATGGGCAGACATGTGACATGGATATGGGAGTGGTGACTAATAGGTACCTGAGTAATGTGTGGAAGTGCTGAGTCTGAGAGAAGAGTGACCCTATGGAATACCACAGGGTTTGTAATTTGGACTATTGTATATTAATATTTGGGTTGGTCTAAATAGTAATATACAGTTAGTTGCTAATGATGAATTTCCAATACATAATTCTTGCAGACTGATCTGAACAAAAATTGGTTCTATGGACAGAATCACAATGAATGTTGAATGAAGTTCAGTGTTGATAAGTGCAAAAGCATTTTAGAACTGAGGTCATTGAAGTTAGTGGGGATGGTGATTTAAAGTTTAAGGACTACATCGCTAAGGTGATTAAGTTATCACATCACATATCTACAATGTTAGAAGAGAACACTTACCTGTAAGAATAAGGAAGCTGTTCTTTACCTCTACAAGACTTTGATAAGGGGCATATCGTCTACAGTGCTCAGCCACCTTGGTTGAGAGGACATGAGAAAACAATTGAAAATATTTAGCAGGTTAACCAAGATGATATCTGGCCTATGAAATTGTGCATAATGAGAGAAGACCAAGACCCCATTCAGGTCTTGATCTTCAAAGATGCTTTCCTCATCACCCAATCAATAACAATCAGATTGTTGGGGAAAGTATACATCCTTGTTTGTATACAAGGATGTATACAAACAAGGATGTATACATCCTTGTATAGTTTGCCATTATTTATTATTTGGATTTTGTATTTTTCATGAGTTTTCTTTGTTATATTTATGATTTTCTGAGGAATCCTGTAGTGCTTCATTAACTTCCATATAGTCTCTCTGTCTATGCTATTAAATGCACGTTCAAAGTCGATGAATCCCAGATATAGGCTACTCTGCCACTCTGATTGTTCAACGATTATTCTTAATGTTATTATCTGTTTAGTTTCAATTTCTTGTTTCATTCCTTCTAGCAATATTCTAGTAAATACTTACAACATTTAGAAGTGAAATCCCTCTCCAATTTTTACAAAGTGTTATATCTCCCTTCTTTGGCAGTTTAACCAAGAGTCCTGTATTCCAGTCTTCTAGCCATTCCTCCTTTTCCCATATTTATTAAATAGTGGGTGTAGCATTTCAACAGTGGTGTTTATATCTGCTTTAAGTAGTTCAGCCTGTATATTGTCACTCCTAGCTACTTTATTGTTTTTTGTTTTCTCTGCTGCATGAATTATTTTTAGTTTAATTATAGTTCCTGTATTACTTCTGGTATTTCTTGGAAATGTTCTACCCATCTTTTTTCTATGTCTGCTTCATTTGTATGTAACTTTCCTTGTTTATTTTTTACAGGCTCTTGTCTTTTAAAACTCTTCCCAGCTAACTTTCTTGTTATCTGAAACAATCTCTTTGAGTCAAATTTACTTGCTGCTGCTTCGGCCTCTTTACACATTTCCTCCAGGAAAACTCTTCTGTCTTTCCGTGCACTTTTTTATCTTTCATTTATCCTATTTCTTTTGTTTTTCTCTGTACTTTGCAGAAGTGTATTCCATAAAGCTTTCCTTTCTTCACATAATTTGATGGTTTTTTCAGAGATCCATTGTTTGTGATTCCTACTCTGTCTTCCCAGAACTTCTTCAGCAGTACTATTAAATGTATTCTTTATTTTTTCCCAGTTCTCTTCAATATCTATTTCCTTATGTTGTTCTATGAGGCTTCCATGTTTATTCCTTAATGTTACTTTATATTTGTCTTTTGTATCCTTGTTTTTCAGTTTGGATATATTATATTTAATTCTTTGGTTCTTGCCTTTAAATATTTTTCTTAGTTTTATTTTTATTTTTGCAATCAATAATAAGTGGTCTGTAAAGTTGAGGTAGCAAAAGAAAAGAGTGAAAGAGTTAGAATGATTAGTCTGTTGCCACGGTATGACAGTGAAATGTTTAAAAGGAGGGCCATAATTGCGAATGACTTTATGCGTGGGTTATGTATGACGAGTGGTGTGGATGTATGGAGTGAGTTCGATGGGCGAAAGGATCTAAATAAGATGGATGGCTTGCATTTGAATGATTACGGTGTAAGGAGACTTGAGAAAGTGTTGCTGAATATAGTGGATGTGCAAATTCAGGGAAACTAGATTTATTAAGGGGGGAGGGTAGATATACAGTACTTAGGGAGGCATTTGAATGTATGAATGAATATAATATGCCTGAGCGAATAAGGACAACAAATCAGAGTGAGATAGTTAATATAAAGCATCAAGGTACGGTTGGGGCTAATAGGGGGGTCTTAAATTCATGTACACTAATACTAGGAGTATTAGGAACAAGAAGGAAGAGTTTTTGGCCATGCTTGGCACTTCCAGACCACAGGTTATTGGTATTAGTGAATCATGGCTGACTGTAGATGATATAGCTAGTGGGATTGAATGTGATGGGTAAGTGTGTTCAGGAATGACAGGGAGAATAAAATGGGGGGAGGAGTATTGTTGATGATAGCTGATGAGCTACAGCCAAGGAGAATAGAAGTTGAATTGCAGGATAGAGAAAAGAGCACATTTGAGGCCATTTGGTGTAAGATTGAAATTAGCAGAACAAAATATACAGTTGGGTGCTGCTATAGACCAGGTGATGGAAAAGATGGTGGTGACAGTATGCACAAGCAAATAGAAGAAATGAGTGGAAGGAGGGTAATTATATTGGGAGATTTCAACTATGGTCGCATTGATTGGAGTGAGAAGAGGACACACGGGAGGAAGGAATTGGATTTTATGCGGTTATTAAGGGATAACTATCTGCAACAGCATGTAATGGAAAATACTAGGGGTCAGAGAGTGCGTGACCTAGTAACTACATCTGAGGATTTGGCCATAACAAATATGACGATATTGCCACCAATTTGGTGAGAGTGATCATAGGGTCTTGAGTTGGGAGGTGGCTAAAGGTGTGGAATTTTCAATTAAGACAGGGTACATGTGGAATTATCGGGCTGGAAAGTATGACAAGCTTAGGAGTTTGATTGGTTCAGTGCCATGGCATGTACAACTGCAAGGACTAGAAGTTGATAGTGCATGGGAGGCAGTTAAGAAGTGTTTGCATGAAGCAATGGCTGACTGTATACCTAGAGTCCGAATAATAAATCAAGTAGGGGTTAAATGGATGAATAACACCATTAAGCTTGAGCTGCAAAAAAAGAAACAACTATGGAGGGAATTTAAGGAGAAAGGTGACCGACAGGCACATGAACGGTATAAAGCGCAGGCCAGAAGGGTAACGAGTGTGGTAAGAAAAGCAAAAAAGGATTACAAAAGAACATTGGCCATGCAGGCTAAAGAGAATCCTAAACAGTTTTTTAGATATGTAGCAAGTAAAAGGAAAAATGTACATGGCAGAATGATTTTAAAGAATGCTGATGGTAGGGAGGTAACCGAATCAGTTGATATAGTTGAGTTACTGAGTGAGCACTTTGCAAGTATATATCATCCAGGTGGTAACATTGCAGAAACGAATTAACCAGTAGATTATATGGGAATTGTGGTGAATGAAGTGGAGGTGAGTAGTCTATTGCATAACCTCAATGTCAATACATCCGTGGGATTGGATGGTATACCAGCTCGTGTCGTACGAGAAGCAGCTAAAGAATTGTCAGTACCCTTGACCATTTTGTTTAATTTGAGTCTTGGGTCTGGGTTAGTCCCGAGGGGGCGGAAAGAGGGGGAAATAGTTCCACTGCATAAAGGTGGTTCCAAGACTGCTGTTGTAAATTACCGACCGATTAGCATATCAGGAATCATTATCAAGGTCTTAGAGAAATTAGTCAAGAAAAGAATACAGGATTGGATAGATGAAAATGGGATATTGTATGGGGGACAACATGGTTTTGTGAAGGGTAGATCATGCCTCAGTAACTTGCTCACGTTTTATAACACAGTGACGGCTGAACTGGATAGGGGTAATGGGTTTACAGTGATGCTACTGGACCTTGCCAAGGCCTTTGACAGGATACCGCATGGAACCCTAATCAGTAAACTGGAGCAGGTGGGGAGTGATATAGGGTTGGTGAGATGGATAGGAGGGTGGTTGAAGGAGAGATACTAGAGAGTGGTTTATTCAGGAGTGGAGTCTAAAAGATGGCTTGTGACTAGTGGTGTGCCGCAGGGCTCTGTTCTTGGACCACTGCTTTTCAATTTGTTCATCAATGATATAGGAAAGGATTTGAGAGGAAGTGTTCACTTGTTTGCTGATGATGCAAAGTGGGTAGAGCAATTGTGAGTGCACAGGATGTCAAAATTTTACAGGGTGATTTTGGATAGTTTGCAGGACTGGGCTAGGAAAAATGGATGTCAGTTTAATGTGGCAAAGTGTAAGGTTATGCACTTTGGGGTGAAAAGAATAGCAGCAGTATATCGTATTGGTGGAACCGTACTCCAAGAGATTGATGAGGCCAGGGATTTGGGAGTGTTGGTGGATAGGGAATTGAAGTTTAGGGGGCACATTGCAAAAGTGACTAAATCAGCTCATCAAATCACTTGGCTTCTGAAAAATACTTTAACATGCAGAGACAAACAAGTTGTTGTTCCTCTGTATCGAGCCTTGATAAGACCCAATCTGGACTACTGTGCCCAGTTATTGGCACCAAGGTTTCTTCGTGATGGGGAGGAAGTGAAGAGGATCCAGAGACGAGTGACCAAGATGATAGTAGGTCTGTGGGATGAACCTTATGAGAATAGGTTGAAGATTTGTGGGTTGCAGAGATTGGACGATAGGTGAAGGAGGGGTGATATGATTGAGACATTAAAATTACTGAAGGGTTTCTATAAGATTGATCCAGAAGATAATTTTGAAAATATGACTGGTGGTGGGAGGACTAGGGGCCATGAATGGAAGCTGGGCAACAGCTTGGTTGACAAGGGTATTAGAGCTAGTTTTTTACTTGGAGAGTGGTGAATGAGTGGAATAAGCTTCCAGAGTCTGTTGTGCTACGACCATGAATGAGTTCAAGGCACAGTATGATAGATACTGTGTCAATGTCGAATAGTTGTTCTTTACATGATGTTAGGGTCTCCCTCTATGAGTCTGTCGAGTCCTTGGAGTTGCCCGGAACAATAATAATAATAATAAAGGCATCTGCACCTCTCCAAACTCTTACATCCATCAAAGAGGTTCTCCAAGGTTTGTTTATTAAAATATGGTCTATTTGGTTTTTGGATTTCTTATCAGGTGATATCCAAGTCTGTTTATTGGATGTCTTTCTGTTTAAATAAGGTTTCTCCTGTGATCATATCATTGAAATTGCAAGAGTCTTTTAGGATTTCCCCATTTTCATTACAGTTTCCTAAACCTTCTTTTCCCATTATTCGTTCATATCCCATATTACTATTTCCTACTTTTGCATTCATGTCACCTATAATTAAAAGCATATCTTTACTTTTTACTTCATCTACTTCTTTTTGCAGCATATCATAGAAGTCTTCTTTCTATTCTATTTTTGCATTATTTGTTGATCCATATATGTTTATTATAGTCACATTTCTGTATTTAGTTTTAAATCTAGCATTGTTAATTCTTTCAGAAACTGATTTCCATTTAATTTGTGCTCTTCTAGCATCTGTTGTTAGCATAAAAGCTACACCTTTGCTATGTGTCATTTTTTCTTTCTGGTTTCCAGAATATAAAATGTATTTGTTGTTAGTTGGATTTCTCCGCTACCATTCCATCTTGTCTCGTTTAAACCTAGTATTTCTGTTTTGTATTTGTCCATTTCTCTGGTTAGTAAATTAGCTTATCCACTTTCAGGCTTGGGACTGGTAATGGAGGAGTTAGGATCATCTCTTGAAACTAAGTAAAGATGTTGTTAAGAAGCATGTAAGGACCAGGGTTTTCTCATGGTGTGTGTGTGTGTGTGTGTGTGTGAAATGTGCGTATATCTCCTGTCTTCTTCTCTCCATGGTTTTCCAGACCACTCGATTTTCTGCCTCTCCCATCCATCTCACTCCTGCAACTTGTTCCAGTTCACCTTCTTCTTCGTCTTTCTCTTCATCTTGCTCCATCCATTGGTCTCCACTCTGTTGCTTTTCTAGTCCATCTCCCATCATTGCATCTGGCAATATGGCTATTCCATCTCCACTTAGCCTGTTTAATGTATTTTACAATATCTGTGACACCTGTTTGAGATCTTATCCAGGTATTTGTCTTCCTATCTCTTAATGTTATTTTTAGCATACTTCTCTCCATGCAATGTTGTGTTGTTCTCAGCTTTTTGTTTAGGGCTTCTGTTAAAGTCCATGTTTCTCCTATGTTAGGACATGAAGTATGCATTGGTCGAAAGCTTTCCTTTTTAGACTCATAGGTATATCACTCCTGAATATGTCTCTCATTTTCACATAAGCCATACATCCATGAATTCCTTGTTCAATCTCTTTTCTTTGGCAATCCTCAAAGGGATAACAATTGCCCAAATATACATATGAGGTAACTTGTTCCATTTCATGGTTTTCAACTTTGACAGTTCTTTATTTATTCACCATTATTTTTGTTTTTTCTCTATTTATTTTTAATCCAATTACTCTGGATGCTTCATTTAGCTGATTTAGTGTTTCTTCCAGATCTTCAAGATCGTCTGATATTAGGACAACAATATCTGCAAATTTCAGATGATGCAGCCTCATCATTATCAAATTCCTGCGTGAAGGGGGGTGTACAGGATATGATAGCACTACATGAAAAATTACATGATTACTAATTTCCTGTCTACAATTTTTTTTTCAAATCAGTCTCTTGTCAAGACTCCAACATTATCAGATCTTATATTTCTATCATCTAAGGCACTTTGTACCGTATCAATCCACGTATATCTTGGGCTTCTTCTGGGTCGTTTTCCGGCAGAGAACACTTGTTTTGCTAATCTTTCCTCGCCCATTCTGTTTAAGTGACCAAACCACCTGAGATTAGCTCTGCTAACGCATTCCTGGATGCTGACAATGCCAAGTTCTTTCCTAATATCCTCGTTTTTAATATGATATTGCCAATGATACCACCTGTTCATGTCTCTAGTCTTTGGTCAAATGTTTTACTTTTGACCCAGCTCTAGGATCCATAAGTTAAAACTGGTTTGAACACTGTCTCTTGTATACAGCTAATTTAGTGTTCTGACAAATTTCTTTCTTATTCCATATGAATTTATTCAGTTGATTTCCTTCCATACCAGCTTTGTTGATTCTGTTGTCTATTTCCATATTTAACTTACCATCTTCACTAAAAATCGTGCCTAAGTAGCTGAAATGTTTACTTGTTCCACAGGTTCTCTGTTCACGATGCAGTTGACATTTTCAATGACCCTGCCTGTTTTCATTGTCTTTGTCTTTTTATTGCTAACTTTCATACCATATCTATTACAACAGTTATTCAATTTAGTCAGGGAATCTTGCAGACTTGTAGCAGATTTATTTAGAAGTATAACATCGTCCCCATAAAGCAAAGAGCTGACATTAACATCTCCAATTTTGATATCATGTTTAATACCACTTTCCTTCATAATGTAATCCATATAGATAATGAATAACAGAGGGGATAATATACATCCTTGTCTCACACCAGATTTAACATTAAACCATCTTCCTGTACTAACTTCAATTCTAACTGCTGACTTACAACTCAAATAAATACTAAGTATTGCTTGATATAATGCCCCATTGACACCATATAACTGTATCGTATTGATTAGCTCCTCTCTTGGCACCTTGTCATATGCCTTTTCCAGATCAACAAAACTTAAATACAGATCTTTGTTATATTCCCATACTTTCTCAACTATTTGTCGTAAAGTGAAGATCTGATCCTGACAGCCTCAGTTTGGCCTGAATCCAGCTTGTTCTTCACCAGGCTTTTCTTCCACAATTCTTCTCAAACATTTCTCAAGTATACTTGCATAGACCTTGCCAGGAACACTCAGTAGGGAAATACCTCTGTAATTCTCACATTCAGTTTTATTTCCCTTTTTATATATGGGTACTATAGGGTATCCCAAAATTCAAACAAGATTTAAATTTAGTGCCATTTGTGCGGTAAAGTGTTGCCAACGAGAAAAAAAGACAGCGCAACAGCTGACAGTTCAGGGTTATTAAAAATGGAGCGCTACTCGAAAGAACAACGCATTTTCATTGTTGAGCAATATTTTAAAAATAATGAAGGTTTGGCAGCTACAGTTCACAATTTTCGTACAAAATATGGTCAGCATAGTGATTTCACTTTATCAACTGTGAAAAGATTAATTAAAAAATTCAAGGAAACTGGATCAATTAGTGACCTTATATTCTCTGGCCGTCCTTCAACAAGTCGTTCAACAGAAAACATCGAAGCAGTTTGTGAGAGTGTTGCTGAGAGTCCAAGACCATCAATTCGGCACTGTGGTTTTGAATTGGGGGCATTTCAAGAAGCTCTCTACAGTATATTCTTATGAAAGATTTGCATCTTTATGCTTACAAAGTTCAATTGACTCAAGAACTGAAGCCTACTGACCACACACACACAGTGAAGAGAGTTCGTTGAATGGATTATGGAACAACAACAAGTGGATGCTTATTTTTCGAACCAAATCATCTTCAGCGATGAGGCTCATTTTCATCTTGATGGCTTCGTTAATCGACAAAATTGTCGCATTTGAGGTTCAGAAAATCCACGAGTGATTGCCGAGAAACAAATGCATCCACAACGTGTCACTGTTTGGTGTGGATTTTGGGCTGGAGGCATCATCGGTCCATTCTTCTTCGAAAATGCGGCATAACAGTTAATGGTGCTCGCTATCGCGACATGATAATCCAGTTTTTTGTGCCTAAATTGCAAGATATGGATGTGGACGATATGTGGTTTCAACAAGATGGTGCCACATGCCATACAGCCTGAGAAACAATTCAATTACTGCATGAGTCATTTCCTGGTTGTGTAATTTCCCATTTTGGTGATCAGAATTGGCCGCCCAGATCATGTGACTTAACGCCGTTGGACTTTTTTCTTTGGGGTTTTTTGAAGTCTAAGGTTTATGCCAACAAGCCCATGACCACCCATACCTTGAAGGAGGAAATTGAGCGCTATCAATGAAATTCAGCCACATTTATGCAAAACAGTCATGGAAAATTTCGACAAAAGAGTGCGTATGTGCCAGCAAAGCCGTGGAGGCCATTTACCTAATGTGCTATTCCATGCATAACCCTATACTGTATACATTATGAAACAATAAGAAATTACAATTTTTAATTAAAAACCTGTGTTTTCTATCAAAATTACTTCTTGCGTGAATTTTGGGACACCCTGTATTAGAGCTCTACTCCAATCATCGGGAATTCGTCCCTCTGTCCAGGCTTTCTGAACTATGCAGTGCAGCCACTGTAAGACTTTTATGCCACCATACTTCAGCATATTCTGGTCGAATATCATCTACTCCTACTGCCTTTCCACATTTCAAGCCTTTGACGGCTTTTTTTACTTCAAGTATGGATATGTGTTTTTGACTGTATGCTTGTTGAGTATTTTTTATCACTGTGCTATCACTTCTTCTTTCATTTAGCAATATTTCGAAGTAATTACACCATACTTCAAGGATATCTCTTTCTCCAGTTTTCATGTCACCTTTATCATCTCTAACTCCTTTTACAGCACTATTTCCTCCATTTCTAAGCTTCTTCAACAACCTCCAGAATATTTTGCCCCCTTCTTGATATTTATTTTCTATGTTCTCACCAAAATCCTCACATGACTTTTGTTTAGCTAGTTTTACACAGTGTTTAGCTTTCTTACGTTTGTCTCTGTATTCTCTAAGAGCACAAGCTGACTTATTTGCCAGGAACTTTTGATGTACTTTCTTCTTTTCCTTCACTGCCTCTTTAACTTCCTGTGTCTACCATGAAGTTCTGATTTTTCTATCTTTGCAGACAACCTCACCACATGCCTCTCGGCTGAATCAATCAGGGTTTTCTTCAAGGCTTGCCACTGAATCTCCAAGGTTTGGTTTCTATTCTCAAACTCTTTCATTTTTTCTTCAATGATCTTTGTGTATTTTAGTCTACAGTTCACATTTGAGAACTGCTCAACTTTTATTCACTTTAAAACTTTCTTACAACTTGTTCTTTTCAATATGAAATGTAATTTTATTCTGCTTAAGACTAAATAGTGAACAGTTCAAATTTCGAATCCTCTGTACACTCTGGTGTCCTGCACCAGGGAGAAAACATCACTATCAACAATAACATAGTCAATGAGACTTTTCTTATTCCTTGCCTCTTCTCTCCATGTGAATTTGTGCACATTTTTATGTTGGTACATGGTGTTAGTAATAACCAGTCCATGTCCACAGCAGAAATCCAACAGGTATTTTCCGTTATTATTAGCTTTGCTCTTTTCTCTAAATTTTCCCAAAATATTTTTGTATGTCTGACAATCATTTCCTACTCTGCTATTTAGATCACCAACAAGCACCAACTTTTCCTTTTTCATTGTGTCAGTTGCTTTCTCTAAAGCCTCAAAAAATTCCTCCACTTCTACCTTAGTAGAACCTTCTGTGGGACCATAGGCACAAATAAGTCTCATTGTCCAGTCCCTCATTGTGATATTTGCCCACATCACTCTACTTGAGACTGCCTACCATTCAAGAAGATTAGCCTTGTATTTAGTGTTGAATACTATGGCTACTTCTTTTTTTCCTTGATTGTTATTGCCTGAATAACATTTTGTATTTATTGCTCAGAAAGATCTCACCAGTTTTGTCTTTTTTGTTTCAGTCACCCCTATTATGTCGATCTGGTACTTATCTAATTCCTCATCTAGCTCCATTTCTTTGCCATTCAGGCTTCTTATGTTAATAGTACCGATCTTTAACTCTGGTGATGTTGAGTTGGGGTGTGTTTTCAGATTTGTTCCAGTAGCTGACTTTTCGCTGTTCGCCCTGGTGAAAACAAAGGGAGCCTTGTTTAACCGGGTGATGCCCCAGCCGGCATCAAATTTTTTTCATGTTGTACCATCATTTTGTATTTTGGTTTAAGCCAATAAGAGTACAATTTGGTCAGCTAAATCCCAAATTGCAAGCCCATCCTCGTTCGTTCAGTATCCAGCTAGATACCCGACAAGGTGCATCACGAGAAGGTGAGGATTGAACATTAGGTCAGAAGCCCTGGTCGGTTCTCGACATTCCTTTAAAGGCTACGTGGAGGTCTCCTCTCAGTTATACACTTTGACCCTTAAGCACTCGCTTTCTCCATTTATGCAGCCTTTTTCCATTTATGTTTATTCCTTTTGTTTCCCAATCAAGGCTTCTAAAGACTTCTTCTAATGCAGCTGTAAATAGTTTGGGAGATATAGTATAGCCTTGCCAAATGTCTTTATGTATTCAAACTTTTCACTGTTTTTATATAATTTAATTGCATAAGTTGCGTTATTGTAAATATGTTTTAGTGTTTCAATATATGGTTTCTGAGTTCCCTGCATTTCAAGAGCTTTTAGTATTGCAGATGTTTTAACTGAATCAAATGCTCTTTCATAGTCTATATCAGCCAGGCATAAGGGTTTATTGTATTCAGTTGATTTTTCAATGAGCCGTCTCAATGTGTGAATATGGTCCAAAGTATTGTAATTCTCTCTGAATCCAGCTTGTTCACATGATTGTATTCTTTGAAGTTTAGATTTTATTCTATTATTTATAATTTTTGTGAAGACTTTATATATTGTGGAGAGTAGGTTTATAGGTCTGTAGTTTTTAATTTCTTCTTTATTGCCCTTTTTAAATATTATTAGGAGTGAATTTTTCCAATTTTTTGCAATTTTTCTTTGTTGTAGGCATTTATTAAAGAGTTTGACCAGCTGTTTGATGACAGGGCTTCCTCCCAGTTTTAAGAAGTCTACCATAATTCCATCTTCTCCTGGGGCCTTTCCATTCTTAGTTTCCTGCACTGCCATTTCCGCTTCACCTTGTAAGATCTCAGGGGCATTGTATTCTTTTTCACTTGAGTTATCCATAGTTGGTTCTTGGATGTCTCGGTCCTTGTCTTCATAGTGTTCAGATTAAAATTCCTGATTCCTGAATTCTTTGATTATTGCATCTCTATTTTTTTAACGTTCACTATTTTTTCCTCTTATAGTAGCTATTTCCTTTGGTCCAACTGATAATGTTCATCTCTGGACCTTCATATTACTGTTGTTTTCTATTGTTTCTTTAATTTTCCTAGTATTATACGATCCAATTTCATTTTTCATCCTTTTGCATATAGTTTTACAAATTTCTGAATATTCTACTTTATTGGTCTCATTCAACTCTCTTTTCATATCTCTTCTTTTCTTCATCAGATCTAAGGTTTCCTGTCTTAGTTTTTATTCTTTTTGGTGGCTTTTTACATCTCCTATTTCTAGTTCACAATTCAAGAGAGATTTTGTTAAGATTTCATTAGCATCATTGATGGTAGAGCTGATCTCCTGTAATGTAACCTGGTGGTGTCTAAATAATAAAATAAACCATGAAAGAGAATGTAAATCAGCTAAGCATTTCCTAATGCACACTCTTATTAACATGTATCAGGACAGTCGGTGTGGATCATAACACATATGGAAAAGAAAAGTTGGTTTGGGTTGTTTCGAATTATATCTTGAGCAGATAAGGTTAGGAGTTCCATATATTAGTTGCCTGTGTCCTTCTTAATTGTTTTGCAGAATAAAAAAAAACTCGAGTTTCTGAGACGGATTCCACTTACCGGCCTTCAGTCAAAAAGCTTTTGTAAAGGCTTTTTGCAATCCTCTACCTAGATGTTTACTGATATATGACATTGTCACCAACTGAGTTATGGAAGGGGAGGAGCAGATTGTTTTTTCTTTATGCTGAGCCCATGTACGAGAGGTTGGCTCTTCAACCTATAGTACGTTAGCACTGTATATATGGGTAGGGAAAGTAGAAACGTATAGCACATTCTTGAAATATAACTCTTACCATCTACCATATTCCTAATGATATTATATAAACTATCTAAAATATCTTAGCTGTTATTGTTTAGCTCAAATCTTCAAAGATTTGAACACAACAACCCTACACTAGGCATAGAGTTGGGCATAGGAGTGCCCAACTAAACTCTTCTCTTACTTTTAAAATAAGAGAAAGGCTGATCAGAAATACCTAGAATCTTGTAGGGAAATTAAAGTACTCACTCTGAGCTGTCTCTTAAGTATATTCTCCATTGTTCAGTGCGCCTCTGGTAGATCTATTTAAGAATGATCGACTGCTGCTGTGTTATGTATGGTATATTTATGGCACCTTGACATCATTTTTCCTTCAGAGAACTTTTCACCCTGGCAGAAAAGAATACCATATCAAAGAACACCAAAGCCTCTTCATTTAATTACTGTACTGATAGATCAGGTTAGAAATAATTGTATCTACATTCTGTGAATGAACAGTCTTGATTTTGCTGCTGCTGTAGGACCGTAGTATCAAGATTGATTTTTCACTATGCTCATTATAGTGTTATCATTTCATTATAATGGTGTTCATTGTAGTGAGTGCTTACCATATCTCCAAAGCTACTTTAGGAATAGTTTTTATTCCAGGTTTTGCAGGTTACAAGTATTCCATAATGAGCACCTCTGGTTATACAACAAATATCCAGACTGCATTTGAACTCTTGCAGTTTCTACAAAACATATCCACATTTACTGATGCAGTTGGCTTTGCAGATATATTCTTTCAGTTTAAATATTCTTGACAGAAGAATATAAACCTATTCTTTGTCACACCCTTATATGAAGAAGTCTGTGAAGGTAAGATCATCATACTCTCCTCTTGTATTTAAATGTTGTACTCCAGAGCTAACATCTGACCTCTGTCATCTCTTCAATCTTCTATATCCAGCCCATTCCAAAAAAGAGAGTCAAAAGCCTATCGACCAATTTCCATCACCTCAATCCTCTCCAAAATAATGTAGAAAGTTACAAATGGTCAACTTCTTTGCCATCTTGACCACTAGTATGGATTCTGCTAATCCAGATCTGCTGCTGATATTTTAGTCTTCACCACCCTCCCAATGGACGCATGCTATACAAAGGTTTGGAGAAATGTGTGCTGTCGCCCTTGACATTTCCAAGGCTTTTGATCAAGTTTGGCATCAAGGCCTGCTTTGTAAACTGCCTTCCTTCGGTCTACCTGCCACTCTCTGTATTTGGATAGCCAGCTTTCTCTCTGGTCATTTGCTGTATGTCATGGTGATGGCATCCTCTCTTCAAACTTTGCCACTAATGTAGGAGTGTCTCAGGGCTCTGTTCTCTCACCTGCTCTCTTCTTTTACATAACTGACATACAAATACTACAAATCTTATCCATAGCTTTGCAGGTTGATAGCACTCTTCATTCATCCTATTCCTTTAGTAAACCATGTAGTCCCCAGATATCCCTTATATCAGTGCCTTAAACACTGATTTTCATATCATCTCCTTCGGTGAGGCAAGGATAGCCTGATGACTTTCAGTTCTGTCAAAATGCAGTCCTGCCTTTTCTCTCACAAAAGAGGGTCTCAGCTCACTTTCCCTTATCCTCAGTGGTACACATATCACCAAACAGAATGAACTAGCTCTCCTTGAACTGACATTTACCTTCAGTTTCACTTGGCTCAAACACATCACATCAGTAGCTTCCTCAGCTTCTAAAAAAACTAGGCATTCTTTTCTGCTCAAGAAGCTATTTCACACTCACCCAGCTACTAACCCTATACAAATCCCAAATCTGTCCATCCTTAGAATACTATTCACACATTTGGGGATGGTGCACCTAAAACCTCCTTAAAAATTCTTGATGCTGTCTAGAGGAGAGCAATTTGGCTCATAGATGATCCTTCCTGGGCTCAGTTCAGCCTCTAACTCATAGATGCCATGTGTCTTTTCTACAGGTACTTGCATGGTCTCTGCTCCAGTGAATTGGCAAACATCATTCCTCCACTTCCTGTTAGGCCTATTAAAACATGAGCAGCAGCTGTCCAACATCCTGTTATAGTGCCTCTGCAAACCCATCAAATCTGCTTCTCCTTCTCCTCATTTATTCCATTTACCTGTCCTCTGGAACAGTCTTCTCTCCCATAACTGCAACAATTTCAACCCACAGTTCTTTAAGAAGAAGGTCAATAGGTTTCTTCTTTCTCAACCCTTATCTGCACTTCACACACACAGCACTGATGTGTTATAGGTTCTTGTACCTATCGTGTGGGATATTAAAAAAAAAAATTTTTTTTTTTTTAAATCTTTCCTCAGAAATAAAGGAATCAGCTGCACTTTCCCAGGCCACTATTTAGGTATCTAGTCATTGTCTATCATATTGTCTGATGGTAATGTGAAGGGCTTCATTTCAGTGAAATGATTCCTCTGTATGCTCTATTCATTGTAGTGCCATTAAACATTGGTATATTGTTGTGATTTTTTCCTGCATGACATCAACTGGAACGAAGGTGGGTATGATCATTTCAAGAAAACTAGCATTTTTGAGTCACAGTATAGTGACAGCATTCACATGCTGTCACTATACTGCAGTACTGTAGGGAGACAGGAGTATGTCTAGACATTTCATTGGGTCTGGCACAAAGGCCTGCTTGCCCAAATATACCATCTTATGGTCTATTCATCTTTTGCAACCAAATTATCGATTTCTCTGGTCATTGTGGATGGCTTCTTTCAGATTTCCTTATCACTGCATAAGGCTCTAAGTCTTACATTCTAAGGCTCTCTCTCTCTACTTGTGTTCATGTTCTTTCTCATATTCATAAATGAGCTTCTCTTGCTAACCTTAAATTCTGTTTAGCTTTGTCAATGAACAGGACTCTTTTGACAAATTTTTGCCATGCTCATATATCTCAAGTTGCAAGATCTTCATTAATACCTTAAACACCGATTTTCTTGCCATAGTTCAGTGGGGGGTACAATCTTCTTAATATCCATGCCACTAAAACACAATCCTTTCTCTTTATTTCATCAAGAAAGACCACACTCACTTTTCCTTAGCCTTTGATAATACTGAGCTTTCATGTAAGACAAATGTCTCTCTTGTCCCGATATCCCTAGCCTCTCCTGGTAGCTTCTTCTGCTTCCAAAGCACAGGTGTTCTTTTCTGCTCAAGATATTACTTCTCATTCTATATAATTGCTATAAATCTCAAATCTTCTCCATCCTAGAATACTGTTCTTATATATAAAAGGCTCATTGTGTGTGAATTATATTACATTCTAAAAATATTCATTTAAAAAGAGAGAGAGAGCGAGAGAATAAAATATTTTTTCTTATCATATAACTATAAATAGTAGGATGCATTTGCCAAAAGTTTCCTTGATGTTCATATAATTAAATTACATCATGTAACCTTGAAAATGCTAGTATTCTATGAAATATTTGAATAAACTAGGCTTTGAATAAACTAGACAGATGGGCAAATGAATGGGATATCGGTTCAATGCTGCAAAATGTAAAGTCTTGAGGTTTGGGATCTGTCGATGGGAGGATGCATACTCGATTGGAGGAGCTGTACTGGAGGAGGTAGGGGAGACAAAAGATCTGGGGGTTGTGATTGATAGAAAACTGAAATTCAAGGAGCATATTGCAAAGGTGGTGAAGGTAACTCAGAGGATTGCTGCAATACTGAGATGGATGCTGACCTGCAGAGATAAGAGTTATTATTCCATTGTATAAGACTCTGATCAGACTGCACTTAGACTCTTGTTCTCAGTGGTCCTCAGGATTTGAAGGGGATAAATTGACTGGAAAGGGTACAGAGGCGGATAACAAAGATGGTTTCAGGACTGTACAATATCTGTACAATGAGTTATGAGAATCAACTGAGGGAATGTAGACTGCAGAGTTTGGTGGATAGAAGGAGGAGAGGTGATATGATCAAGACTTTTAAACTGTTGAGAGGAAGTTACAGGGTAGACATTGGAGAGTTCTTTCACTTGGTGGAACGGCGGGAAGGAGCGATGACAAGGGGCCATCCCTGGATGTTACAAAAGGAGGCTGTGCACAAGAGGGTGAGGAGTGGCTTCTTTGCGTGGAGGGTGCTTGAACCTTGGAATGCATTGCTTGAGAGAGTGGTTGGAGCAGGAACGGTCAATGGGTTCAAGGAGCGGTATGATAAACTTTGTTTCCTAAAAACGACCTCCCACGATGAGTCTTTTGACTCCATGGAGGCCTGGATAATAATAATAATAATATTCTTTAGTTCATAATCAGTATTCATAGGAAGTATGAGATTTGTGACTTCTGAATTGCAGTCTACTCCTAACATAGCAGCTGGCTTAGGGAAGACTCCAGAAATATAAGCTTGTCATAATGACTGGTTATCATAGCAAGAATGGATCAGCTACTGACTTAGTGCTTTGCAGCTATCATGAATGATAATAATTACTTTTAGTGCTGAATCTAGAGCAGAAGGAATTTGAAATATGCATGGACTTTTAATCAGGATAAATCCAGGAAAATCTGATGGCTCGTTTTTTTTCATAGGTTGGGGGTGTGAGACATTTGGAGATCTGACTGATTGTATTCACTGACCATTTGTCTGTCCATCAATGCAACCTTTAGTAATTCCTGTAAACAGGAGCATGTAGTGTTTATCATTAATTTCCCCATCTGCAGACATATGTAGATTTTTGTAGATGGTTTAAAAAAAAAAAAAAAAACTTCACACTATGAACTATACAAACTATTTTGTGCAAGTAACATCTGAAAGTGTTTTTTCCCCTGATGTAAATATCTCCTATAGGTTTTTTCTTGCATTCGTGGTACTGATTTTGAATTTCAGTTGTCACGGATCCTCAGAACTACAGCAGTGATATAGTAATAATGTCAATAATTTGTTAGCTAATAACATTTATTACTAGAATTTTAGATCAATATGATTAGTATACATTGTTCTTTGTGAACATACTAAATAGCCTTACTGTTTTTGAGACTAAAACAGATCACAAGAAGGTATAGACCATCTCTGAACATTCCATCACCTCTTCACATAAATTAGTTATTGTGTGATTTGTTCACAAAGAATAATATAGGAGCACTCATATCTAAAAACCTAATAACAGATGTTATTTATTATCTAACAAATTATTAATACTCTTGCTCATATTGAAACTGGAATTCCATTTTGCAGTATAATGACTCAGCTTAGTTAAGATAGTTTGATCTAAATATAAGACAGTTTCTGCATATAGACCTTTGAAATAAAAGAATGGGTTGGGAAGGGCTCATGTATGTGTCTGTGTACATGCCTTTCATTCAGAATTTTTCTAATTCAAAATAAGATCGTGAGGGCCTTATACAAGCAACTTCTGATTGATCTAAGTGACCTAATAAACCATCTTCAAAATGATTCTTTCAGTGAATTGTTATAAACTTTATTTTCAAAAAAATAAAAACTTCCCATCTCTGTATACATGTTTGCATACCACACAGTGTGTGAGAGGGTTGATTTATTTATTGAGAAAAAGGAAGTATTAGTCAAAACAGAATTTTGCTTGATTTGAAAATATTCATCTCAGTTTATAATAATTATAAATTTGAAAAATTAATGTAATGATAATTTCTTTTAATGAATGATTATTGTTATTTGTTTTAATAGCTTATTACTGCAAAGTTTTTTGTATATTATATTTTCACTGCATTTAACTTTTCTTTAGAGAATGTGAAATTAATTTAAAAACATAATAAATAAATCTTAAAAATCAATTTAATATTTTCCGTAAGAATAAGAAGGTTACTATTTTTTTTTTTTTTCCTCTAGTTTTAGAGCTCGTTGGGTGCCAGCTGATTATTTTGACCAGGTGATCATAAGTCCTACAATGATCTCCAGTCACATGCCACACATTCTTCATAATGCTCTCAAACAGCTAACACAGAATACTGGTAATTTCATTCCATAACTTATAGCCTTGACTAGGTAGATTGATTATAATTTTTACAAAAAATCGGAGAAACGAGATCACTGGTTATATAAGACTTGAAAGAAAGATTAACCCCATAAAGCTAATATTTTAATTGTAGAGAAAAGCTACTGACTTCCAAATTATTGTAATTCCAAGTTCATACAGAACTTTTCTGATCTGATGCATGAATTTTTTAATATGACCACTATTGTGGAAGGGAAAAAAATTAACAAAACCTCTGTCATGCCTTTACTATTTTTTTTTTCTGTGAACAAAGAAAAGCAAAGAATGGATAGCCCTTTAAGCCTCCAACAGATATACCATATAAAAATGTTTAAACTTGAAAATCACTTCTTAAGTAAACTGTTTATTAAGAAGTAGTTAAAAATATATCTGAACTGAACTGAAGTTGGTAGAATCATGATGTTAAATAGTAACAAAACATATTTTTACACTTTACAGATAGTTGACAATGTAATATTGATATATTTTTCCTCTGTATTTATATTGTTGAGGATTTCCATAAATGCAGTAGTTGATTTTGTGAAGTACTTGCAGACTATTTTTAAGTATATTGTTGAACTTTTAGGCATGTTATATTTTGAGATTTCACAAGCAGTAAAAATATCAAAAATGCAATTTATACATAAAACTTATTTTGAGTGTTTGATGTTTCTTTCATGCTTTTGTCATTTCAAATTTCATCAGTTTAAAATAAGAGGAGCTCCAGTAATTCTTAGATGTAGTTCTTTTTCTGCCAAATAAACAAGTGAATTAATAGCAAAAAAGTAAATTAACCTTATATGATGAATATTGAAACTGAAACAAGTTGTTGACCATTTTTAGAATTGTGTTTTAAAAGGTTTTCAAATTTTGTTTAATTGTCTTGAATTTATATTTTATTTATATGTATCGTTTTTTCAAAGTAGAATGACTTTGTTTGCATTTCTGATAATTAATATTTATAATCAAGTAGCAAATGCAATTACATAACCACTGATGTGAACTTTTTATAAAATTGCACTTTTTCTTTTTAAATGAAGTCTTATTTATGTAAAAGATATAAAGCATACCTATATATGTACATGTATGCATACATGAATATAAACTCACATCTATTTACAAAAGAAATAATTGTCATTTTATGCTGTTATTCAACTAATAATTGTGGACAAAAATCAAATATATATATATATATTTGATTTTTTACAATGCATGTGTGTTAGTATTATGTATGCTAAATTAATAAAAATCAAAATTTCTGCAGCTAAAAATCATGTTAGTAATATGCTTATCAGAATGTGCTAATGGAAGTTCGGTGTACTTTTTTTTAATTGCAAAATTGCATTTGAAAAATACTCTAATGGGTTAAAAAAAAAAAAAAAAAAAAAAGAAGCAGCAGCAGGCCATACTGTTAAGTTTCTATGTTATTTCACACAATCCGTCCTTACTGTTAGTAACACAGTACAATATAATGTTCTTTCATATTGAACAAAGTTTCCATAAAGTATATAGGAAATGGTATTTTCAAGTATATAATATCTTGATCTTGAAAACTCTATGGATTTGGTGAATATTTTTTTTCCCAGTGGGAAGCAGTACTGATAACAGAATTTTTTTAATAGGATATTAAGTTCAGATTCTAGGTAATTACAAAAATTCTTTCTTCTTTAGCTGCAATGGCAAAAGAGAGTACCTCCATTAAAATATTTGTTGTGTGTTTATAAAAGATTACCTGTAAACAAATGTGAACTTGATGAAATGGAACATGAAGAAATTATATGTAGGAAATTAACAAAAATAAATAAATAAAATTCCCACATGCCATTGTGGTTAAAGAGAAGAGCAACTTCAAGGATGTTTTGCACAGGTCTTGTGATCCTTCCTTTATAAACTTTTATGCCAAATTAATATTTTATACTGATACTGCATTATTTGTAAAAATTGCTTTTTAAATGTTTCCATTTCTTGCAAGTAGTCATGTTGCTATTGTAGCGCCTATAAATATTAACAAAATTATAGAATTTTAAGATTATTGTAGTGAGATACTTAAATATTTGCAAATGTAATGGTAACTAACCTGAGCACTTTTTTAATATTTAAAAATTCTTCACCAGTCTTTTTCTTCCACTTTAGTGGTTGTAAAGGAGTACTATTTGAATATAAATTTATTAGTTAGATAATAAAAATATAGCTCTTGATAGCATGTTGAGAACTTAGTTTTCTCTCGCTCAGTATATACTCTCTAGTCTTCCACCTGAGTGAAGTAACAATGTGGGAGAAAAATGCTCTACTATGCAACACATAAAGCAGTTTTATGACACTTGCTAATCATTTTATTGTTGAATTGCCTTAGGAATAGGCTATTTTAATTTTGTTTTAAATTACCTAGCAAAGTTGTCATTTTACTGTTATAAAGTTGCAGAGCCTTATTAATAACTGTGTGAAAAGTAATTTGATTACATTGTGTATAAACGTAAGCTCAAAATAATATCCTCTTTAACTTTGTCTTCATAGGATATATAATTCAACATTTCTGATATTCTGATTTGAAATTTTTAGTCATTTGTAAAGTAATAATTTTGCTTACAGCAATAGTGTTGTTGAAATGAAAGCATTTGATATGTTCTTTATTGGAGTTTAATAATTAGTTATAATGAGTGAGATTTTTTAATTATACTGATCATTCTAATTTTTAAATATATATTATTTGCACAAATTAAAAAAAAATTTTACACTCACGATTAATAAGAATTATCAATTTGGGGGGGGGGGAATATTTTGCAAAATGGCATTTGTTTCCTTTTGAAAAAGATGATTTTTGAAATGTATCTTGGTATTGTAATCTTGCTACAACTTTGAATTTCATATCTTTTCATTTTAATAAAAAATATTAATTAACATGAATGCCTACTCTGGGGAAATATTTTTAATTTATAGAATTCTGAAACTTAAGTTCATATAGCTCATTCCAAAAATTATCAAAAAAATAAGTCTCTAAATGTATTGAGTTCTCCCCTCCCCAAGTTAAATTCTGTATCTTCGTTCTGAACCTAAATCTAAGCTAGATTAAGCTTCCAATTGACATTATATTGATATTAATAATTCACCTGAAGATCTTCAGGATAACGTTATTAATCTATGTTAACATTTGCAGGACTCTAAAATCATAAGCTAGTCATATGAGCCTCTGAATTTATAGTGACGCCTTACAATCAGTGGCATAGCTAGAGCTTTTGTTGCCAGGGCAGTTCCTGAGTTTGCCACCCTTCTCAATACACACCAAAAATACTACGAAAATGTTTTGTGGGATTTTTGGTGTGTATTGAGAATAGTAAAAGGAGATAAATTAAAACACTGTTTATGTTTATTTTAGTTGTAAATATAGTTTTATTACTTAATTGTTAAAAACAAGTAAGTAACAAAAATTACTAACTTAACATAAATAAAAGAATCGTCAAAAAATAAAATTTTCTCACGTGAAAAGTGCCACCTGGGGCGGACCGACTCTCTGCCTCCCCCCCCAAATACACTGCTGCTTACAATGTATAGCACTGATTTTGGATAGGATGGAGTGAACTCAGACAGCTCTGTGCATCACAGGCATACTATTTTTCAGTATGTTTTTAATATCAGTCAATTTCTGAGTGTCTTTCTTCAATGAAGTTCTCCTTTGACAAAATGGAATCGAAACAGCTTCCTGTATATTTAGACTATTAGAATATTGTTTCAAAAAATGTTTGCTGTTTTATATGAGTGCTAAACAGCAATATTGATTACTGAACATTAAAATTAACATGAGTAAACAGGTAATGTTTAAGTTAACTGCATAATTTGTATTTTCATTTTTGTAGTTAAGTAATTAACTGGTTAATGAAGGCAAGATCTTTACTGACTTAAATAATTATGAGGTGTTGTTTTTATTTATGTTTTATAAATCTGTGATTCAGAATTACTTCTCTAGAAATGTCTGTTGCAATTATTCATTAAATACACCTAAACGAAAATGAGATCTAAATTCTTATATTATGCTACAAATTTTTAATGTTGTATTTTCAGATTCAGTTTACAATTTTCTGGAAATTGTGTATGATCAAAGTATTATATAATTTTTAGTGAGTTACTTTATCACAACTGTTCATTTTTTGTTTCCGTAGTCTTCTTCAAATTCTGTTTCTTTCACGGGTCGTGAAACCTGTGAAAGAAACAGAATTTGAAGAAGACTATGGAAACAAAAAATGAACAGTTGTGATACAGTAACTCACTAAAAATTATATAATACTTTGATCATACACAATTTCCAGAAAATTGTAAACTGAATCTGAAAATACACACTAAAAATTTGTAGCATAATATAAGAATTTAGATCTCATTTTCGTTTCTTATTTCTTGTTGAAGAGGGTGAGCCAACTTGTAGATACAGGGTGACCAACTCTTGATTAGCCAATTTCGGGGTATCGACTTTAAAAAATCAGGACATAAATATGACGCGTTATATAAATCGCATTTTGTAAGACTCAGATCACATAGAAAAAGTAAGATTATTTTCCGAAATCTTTTTTTTTTTTTTAAATTATATAAACAACAATGACATATCCAACAAAAATATATTTTTATTTAATTCGGATAATTCATGTAAGTTAAGAAAACATATAAACTATGAAACAAATACATACTATAAACTTATAAAAATTACAAATTGTACGTAAACTTCATTGCACATAATAATGCATAAATGTTTTGGGGAAAATAAAATAAAGTGCATATTTTAATCATCATCACTGTCTTCAAAACTAACATTTCATAGATGCTCTTTTCTTTATTTACGAGTGGCCAGATATCATCATCACTTGAAATCTCTTGAACATCATTTGTATAATTCTTATTGCATACTTTGGCTGGTTTAGTTATCAAGAAGTCAGTAATAAGACCTTGCTTACCACTATGCTGCAATTTTTTATTAAGTTCATAATATGGAACTAAACAAATATCCAATTGGTGCGTGGATTTTCTGGAGCGCTCCATCAAGGGATCATTATCCATAAAATAACTTCCTAACTTTCTTGCCAAGTCCAGTCCTACTGCTAATTTCTTTAAACTGAATTCTTTAAGGTTATCACAATCAGAATCTTCAGCAGAACTTTCCCTGCCATTTGGTTCAACTGTATATCAGTTCCCACTGCAGCACTTTTTTCTTCATAATAGCATATTCTGTTGATATAGGTGTGTTAATCATACCTATTCCAAACATGCTTTGGCATAGTATTTAAATTTTATTGCAGACCTTTTAGGCATGTTGTTAAATAAAGTTTGAAGAGAGATGAATGCTCTTACCTCTCAGTAAACTATTGAAAAAAATGTGACTGTATGATCTATAAAATTTTTTGCTTTTGTCTATTCATGTAAATTACACTTACCCTTATATAGTTGCATTTCTTATTGCATACCTGTAATGAAGACATCCCCTATCAGAATAAAAACTTGCAGCTTAACAAAATGTGCAGTGAGAATTTAAAATTTTTGCAATTAAAAATATTATACTACATACAAATATATTCAACAAATTCACAGTCTGACTTGGAATTTCAGAAACTTGTGAAGGGAAAAAAAGCTTAGAATGAGGTCTGTTACAACTATGCCATCCTTCAGTGTAACAGACACTGTTAGGATTTTTTTTTTTTTTTTGAACGGACTTTAGTATGTTACTGCAACACTTGTTAAGCATACTATGTTAAAAGTAAATAACATGGTATTTTATGAACTTAATTTTGGTAATAAGGTAGTTAATCCTGTTTTCTTAGTTGACTGTGTCTATCAGTATATATATTCTTTGGCCAGTTGATTGTTTTGCATGTGTGGGATGATGTAAATCGGGGGCTATTATTTTATTATTTATATATCTTACCTTATTTATCCTTTCTTATATATCTGCCCCCTTCTTTATATCTCTATTTGTATATTTTCCTTAATTGGCTTATCTTATTTCTGCATCCACTCTATATATATACATTAATGCAATAATTATGTACTTCTAACTATTCTTCCTTATCACTCTTTGGTATCTCTCTATGCTATGCTGCCTTCCGCATTTGCCTTCTTATTCTTTGAACACCAGAAAATTTATTTGATTAAATGCTGCGCCACTGATGTCCGTTTTCTAGTAACAAGAAGTGTTAAATGCATCCAGTAGTTTTCCCATTACATTCAAATTATCCCTGATTAATTAATATCTGCAGTCTTGGTCTACTATCTATTCTTTACTATCCTTTCTCCTGGGTTCCCGCTAATAGGATCTGATATTTTTTCGTAACAGTGCATCAAAGAATTAAATATCAGGCAACACTCTATTAACATTTAAACAACACATTTATTTACCACGAAACAATTTACACTATTATTGCTATAAAGAAAAATTTGCTTAGTTCAACAATTAGCTTAAAATGCCCTTTCAATTCATGAAAATTATGTCACAAAATTAACCACTCACTTCCAAATACAAGTTACTACCCTAAGCAATGGTACCTATTAACACGTTCGCTGCCAACTACGAGTATACTCGTAGTTCGTATATGAGCTTCACAAGCCAACTACGAGTATACTCGTATGTCGATTTACCGACCTCCTATGCCAAACACGAGTTATCCCTTTATATAATTACCTTAATTTGGACCCTTGGATTCTGAATAAAGCGGAGAGCATGTCTGGGGGCTTGGTAGAAGAGAAATAATTTCAACTAAAATATAGTATATTGTGTATATGCCTCAGATGCCAACTACGAGTATACTCATAGTTCGTATATGAGCTTCACAAGCCAACTACGAGTGTACTCGTATGTCGATTACCAACCTCGTATGCCAAGCGCGAGTTAATCCGTAGTATAACATTGTAATTTTTAAATCAATTTTAAACTCGGCTTTCCTCAATATTTTGTAAAGCATATAAATTGGTTTGTTCTACTAAAATTGTGAGAAAATCTTCAGAAAAGAAAAGTTCAACTAATCTTTTGATACTGAAATTTCCAGTGTCAATTTTAAAACCTGCAGTTTCAACAAAGTTAAATTGTGGGGGCTCTTCTTCTGAATTTTCCCAATAAGTTGATGTTGACGTATTTGGCTGGTTGCTATTCAAAAGTTTCTTCATCATCGGAGTCACTGCTAGAGTCATCTGTAGGATCATCTTCGGAATCAGAACCAAATATTTCATGAAATTCATCATTGCTCATATTAGCATAAGCTTCTACTTCTATATCATTAAGTTTTCTTTTACTGATCATGGCGAAATTGAAGGTTCTTAGAGACTAGAAACTAAAACTGAACTAGACGCAACAAACACTGGCGTCAGCACATGTAATATATAGATGGAAGTGATACGAGATTACTCGTAGTGACCTTGAAGATGGGAGTGATACGAGATAACTCGTAGTTGGCGTATGAAACAAAATTCTATCTGATAAGCTGGCTACGAGATTACTCGTAGTGACCTTGAAGACGCAAAAAGCGCTTGGCGTGCGGGAACAAACTATGACTGAGTAGCGTGGCAGCGAACGTGTTAATAAACTGTTACTTCTTAACTGTTATGCACATAAAAAATATCATTACACACAAAAGCTCTTTCCTTCCGATATTAAGATAATTCTATAGGTCAAATGCACCATTGACAAATAGTTGTCCTCTAACTGTTACACATATAAATTTCTATTAATTATTAAACATCTAATTTTCAACCATTAACTCTGCTCAATTTCATCAGCCTCAACTTAACAGTCCACTAATAAAGTTCTCCTATAATTCATGAAAATTCAATAAACGGATCAAATCACTTTATGACTGCTACCCACTGTGTACTTGGCTTCGAACTGGAGTCCTGACCATTTTTTCCCGAATCAGGTTTTTCTCTCCCCCTTTACGCTGGTGATAGATTTACTGATGCTTCTGGGATGCTGTCCTGCCACACTTCAGGTGAAGATTATTGGCTTGGCTTGTGGAATACTTCCATGTGTGTTGGACTAACGGAGCAATTTCTTTCCTCGGACAACAGCTCCCTGCAAAGATTTGTCAATTCATCATCAAATATCTGCTTTGCCTGGCGGATTGGCTCCCGTCATCTTTCTTTTAGATCACTGGCATGATTTCTCCTGAAGTTGTGTCCTCGTGGCTTACATCTGACAGACAACTGCTGACGACTTCTTGATAACGACCTCTCAACAACCGATGAGGAACTCTTGGAACCGATATCCCGACCTTCTGGCCAACACCTTTTATTCGCCTTCTTTCATATCCCTGCACGAAGATATGGGACTCCGAACATTTCGGTGCAGTCCCTTGTTCTTCCACTGACGCTGACCCTTTCTTTGTTCTTCTTGTATACTCCTCTAATCCTATTTGTTTTGGGCAGCGGACATTCGTCTGAAGTTTGTCGGTCCGTTTAACACTGACCTTGAGTATTTACAGGTGGATTTCACAAACCAATTTTATGTCCTTATAAGGAGCTAACATATACTTTTTTCTGGTGGCAAGGTATTGCCTTAGTTCAACACATTCTAGAATTTGTCTTAGGGCAGCAAGTAAGGACAATTCCCTCTGTTAATGTAAATAACAAAAAAGTTTGTTATTTACATTAACAAACTTTTAAATATACACAGACATACAGGTTATTTTTATAACATCCTTACAGGGCTTGACTTCTGTAAAAATTGATGTAAGGCTTTCTGGCATTATTAAGCTATATCAAATTTTTACAAAGGCCCACCCCTTCATGAAAAAATTTTAAACCATGAATATGGATGAAAATTTTTTAATACAGTGTTTCTGGGTCGTTGGTCATATATTCTCTGGGTCGGATTATTCTCAGGTTTGTTATCTAACTTAGAGCAGGAAATGCCATCAGTCTGTTCTGTGGGCTCTTTCTGGAGAGACTGGTGCTGTGATTTATTAGTTTCCCTCAGGCATTTTACCCTATTACGATACCCTGATCTCCTTCCAGTTCTTCTGGTGCCTGGGTAGTGGCTTCTACTCTTGCATATCTCTGTAACGTTTACATCTATTACATTCCTTATATTTTTCATTGTGGCCTCTGTATCCTCCTTTTCATCTGCCGCCACCTTGATACTCGAGATGTATATGATTTCTCTCCCTTCTACCTGTCCAGTATCTCTAATAGCTGGGGAATCAGGTAATGAATTTTCCTCATCCTTCTGATCCACAATCTTATTTTCCTTAGCTCCCCCCATTTTCTAGCTGGGAATGGTCGTTTTCTGTGTTGTTGACCTCGTTAAAACTTTTGCCAGCATGCCTCTGATTATCTCTCATCCTGGCACCCTGGTTGTATCACGATATAGAAATCTCCCCTTTTGAAAAATCACATGAGAACTGTGTTTCTTAAGAAAGTTTAGTGATACCGTCTGATACTAGGGATTGCAACTTCCTGAATAGAGATCTGGTTATCATTGAAACTTGGGAACCAGTGTCTAGCAAACTCTGCATTTTTCTCCTAATTACCATCATGGAGCTTTCCTGCTGACTTCTAACACTTCTTGGCCATCTCTTTTTCCTCCGTGTGGGATGGTGGTGAGTCATTACCATATTAGCCTCAAATCTTTTATTTCTGTCATAGTTTCCTCTGCTGTGAGAACAGTATCTGGCAATATGCCCAAATTTTCCGCATCTGTAGCACTGGGGTGCTCCTCTCCTATTTTCCTTTTCGCTGTGCGTTTGCTCAGAGTCTAAGTTCTCCAATGATGGTTTTGCTTTGATCTCCCCTAACTGATTGAGAATGGAGTAAGCTTCTCCATCAAGGGCTGCTGTAGCTTTTCTACCTCTCTTTTAATAAAGGCTTGTAGTTCTTCTCTTTTAAGAGAATCAGAGGTTGTCTGTATGTTGTGGTCTACTTCATATATTTCTTTAACCTTATCTCCCTCTTTTTCTGCCTTCTGTTGGTTTATTCCCTTTTCTTTAGGATTAGCATTCTTCTCTTTCTTACTCTCACTTTTTGATTCCGACACCTCTGATATGTTGTGTATTTGACTGGCACTAGATGCTGGATGTAGATCGCCTAACCTTTCTTCCCTTTCCTTTATTGCCGGATAGCAGTTTTCTAAATTATTTATCTTCCTATTATATGCTGTTTCTTTATATTCGTCTCTCACTCCTAGTCTGAATTGATGACCGCCCAATCAAAGTGGCTCTTTTCCTCATCCAGCTCACTCAAGCTATTTGCTAAGGTGAGCAGCCTATTGTAAAAGTCTGTGATAGTCTCTTTACTTTTCTGCTTGCATTTCTGTAGCCTCCACAGGTTCGGACCCACGCTTCTAGTCTTGGAAAACTGAGATATTAGGGTATTTTTAAACTTATTATACTCCAAAGTATCTCTCAGTATTGGAGAAGGGTACAAAAAGTTTTTAGCCCTGCCAAGCAGTTTATTCCTTAATATTATCAGAAGCTGGAAGTCCGACCAGTTTCTGACGTTCCTTAGCTCCTCTACAAACTTGAAGGACAACACATCATCGTGGTCCTCTCCAGAGAATTGAGGGATTAAGAGGTTAGGATTCACCGTTCTGATGCGGCATTGAAAATGGGGGGGGGGGGGGCTATTTTATTTATTTATCTTTATTATTTATATAACTTACCTCATTTTATCCCTTCTTATTTATATATTTGTATGCCCCCTTCTTTATATCTCTATTTATCTCTCTAATATATATATATCTCTTTAATGCAATAATTATGTACTTCTAACTATTCTTCCTTATCACTCCTTGGTATCTCTTTAATGTCTCTTTAATTATATTCCTTATTATTTTTTTTATGTCTCTATCTTATCTCTTTAAGCTATACTGCCTTCCGCACTTGCCTTCTTATTCTTTGAACACCAGAAAATTTATTTGATTAAAAGCTGCACCACTGATGTCCATTTTCTAGTAACAAGAAGTGTTAAATGCATCCAGTAGTTTTCCCATTACATTCAAATTATCCCTGATTAATTAATATCTGCAGTCATGGTCTACTATCTATTCTTTACTATCCTTTCTCCTGGGTTCCCGCTAATAGGATCTGATATTTTATTCAAAGAATTAAATATCAGGCAACACTCTATTAACATTTAAACAATACGTTTATTTACCACAAAACAATTTACACTATTATTGCAATAAAGAAAAATTTGCTTAGTTCAACAATTAGCTTAAAATGCCCTTTCAATTCATGAAAATTATGTCACAAAATTAACCACTCACTTCCAAATACAAGTTACTACTGTAGTTACTTGAGTATTTATAGGTGGACTTCACAAACAAATTTTATGTCCTTATAAGGAGCTAACATATACGGTTTTCTGGTGCCTTAGTTCAACCCATTCTAGAATTTGTCTTAGGGCAGCAAGTAAGGACAATTCCCATAGGGATTATTTACATTAACAAACTCTTAAATATACATAGACATATAGGTTACAATCTTACTGGGCTCGACTTCTGTAAAAATTTATGTAAGGCTTTCTGGCATTATTAAGTTGCATCAAATTTTTACAATGAGGAGCTAGAATTTCTGAAAGGAAAAAAAAAAAATTGAAAATCCCTTATAAATGTGCTTTACTACCTAAATCTTTCCAGCTAAATGATATCACCATAAATCTAAATCTTTCCAGCTAAAATTCACCATAAAGACAATATCTCTCTCTATATAATACATAAAAATGAAACAGCTCAGCTAATGTTTTTACTTTGAGTTATGAACATTTGCAATGGCTAGATGGGTTAGTGGGATTGACCCTCTCCTATTGTCGCTGTTAGTATTGAGAAGTTTAATCATGTATCAGCCCTTGGTCAGCAATGATGCCATTGTTGGCAATAAGAAAGACAACACTGTTTTTGTGAATCAGTTAGTCCAGAAGCATAAAATTAACCAAATGGCTGCAGAAAAAACAGACAATGGGTAGATAAATGCCAGTGGGAAATTATTTAAAAAAAAATGGGTATTGGTCAAGCAAACTCTTCATGGACAAGTCCCTTGGTGTGCATGTGCAATAATTTGCATATATATATGACATAAGCATAAATCAGGCTAGCATAAAACAAGCTAGCCATTCATCAATAGTTATCCTCCTATTGTCAAGAATAAAAAAATGCACAAAATTTTTCACTGTTGTTATCAAGATATGATAATCATGACTATTCTTTGTTAGTGACATTTGTTGGTCCATTTTTGAACATATAAATCCATTATTATGCTTTACTATAACAAAATACTGTTTGCAATTCTTGGCTGGTTAGCCTTTGACGAATGTGTGTACTGGCAATACTTTGAGCTCAGAAAATCAAACCCAGCATACAGTTGTTTGGTTTGTTCAATGTAAATGGCTATGTTCACATAGCTAAGTCCATAAAACACTGATTAGTCAAAATCAAATACCTCGCTTAAATAACACTAATATTTCATGTTTATGGTTTTACATATACTCCATAGTAGGACCAGTAAAATAATAATAATAATACATTGTGTACTGTAAAATGATTCAACTGCAATGCTTAGAAAAAGATTAGAAGGTTTTTATATATATATATATGTGTGTGTATGGAGGTTCATTTATGTGTGTGTGTGTGTGTGTGTAATGAATTACTCACTAAAGGTTATGAACCTATGGCACATTAGTATTATAGGTGAATAAATTTGAAGGATCTTTCCCAGTTATCTAACCCTTAGTTCTCAAGGCACTTAAAACCCCCCTCTCCCCCCCCCCCCCAGTAAGCAGGATAATGATCTCTTGATGGGGTTGTTAAACTTGCCTGCCACCTAAAGATATTCATAAACATTCATGTCCATGATGGGATTTCCCACAGCTTGTTGGTTAGAAAGTGGTTGTCTTGTTCAGCTGTTACATCACATGAAATATTGTATGTCAATAATGAAAGCAGTTAAAAAAATTGGTTGAGCACCACATATGTTTTCCTCATTAAAAATACTCATTTTACTCTTGGTTGAAAGTATATGTGTATTCTATTCGAATCCATTTACAAACTATAGATATCATATATTGTTAATAGAACATGAAATAAACCTTTGCCTTGATATTGTCTTTGACTATTTTATCAATTATGCAGTGTCCTCCAGAAAATACCATATGCACTGAGTTTGCCAATTGTTTTTCTTCCTCCTGTCATTGCATGGATTGTTTTTTTTTTCCCCCCCTGGCATTTTTGTAATTCTTCAAACAACATACTTTTCCGGTTTTTATTTGGAATTTTCTTTTATGAATACAACCACTATGACCAGCAACAGTAGATATTGTTGCATCTTTATACGAAGCAATTGCTGATATTTAAATGTCAGAATATCTTTTCTCTCCTGGACTTCTTAAAAAAGCACTTTCACCAATTTGGATAATACGGTTGTTGAGAACTATATTAACATGAAATCATTTGTTTTTCTTGTGGTTGCAGAACCCTTATATGTAAATTACTGTTCAGTCATTTCTTATGAATTTATTCATAAGAAATGACTTTATTATTCGTTATATGTCTAGAAGGTTTGGCTACATCTGTCTAGTGTAATTTCCTAAGCTTACTTTCCAATTTTTCTCTACCTTCCTGCTCTTGATGACACTATGAAAATATATGTATTTAATAAAGTACAAACATTTTAATTTACTTTATAAAATAATTAAGTTTGTTGCTGTTTGGCTTCAGGCAGTAAACTTGTTGATACCTCCTCTACTCAAAAATATTGTGTATTGCATCACAACCAAGAAATATAACAGTGTCCCTGACTTTTTGTAATAGTATACAATCTAGTATACAATATACTAGATTGTTACAATTCCTGATATATGTTAAGCGGTTAATTTCAGTATAAGATTTCACTAATACTTGCTTTCCATCTGTTAAGAGATGGAAGGCAAGTATTAGTGAAAGAATTAGTAAAAGAATGAAAAACAATTTGGCCTCCATTTCTTCATGTTATGGTGTCACAGTCCAAAGAAGAACAATGAAAGAAACATGTTTGTTCAAAGTTGTACTGAGTAATGATTTGTTATACAGTGTCCATAAGATATCCCCAACTCGACTTGCAATCATTGTGCTAATTTGCTAATGCATGTTTTCCACATCATTCCTTGTGTCCCCTGGCCTATAACAGTAACCAGCTGTATAATTCACATTAAATTGCCTCAAATAAACTACCAGTCACATTTCTCTCTTGATATCCTACTTTTTTTTTGGCTGCAGTTCTTCAGCTGTCATCAGCAATACTCCTTCCACTCCCATTCTATCCTCCCTGAAAATGCTATACCTATCACGTTCAATTTCAGTAACCACATCTTCTGCTGTCAGCCACGTTTCAATAATGCCTATAACTTTTGACAAGATTGCGCTGACTTATGCCAAAAACTCATCACTCTTATTCCGAATGCTTCTTGCATTAGTGTACAAAAACTGTAGATTCCTTTTGGCTCTTATACCACCTTTACACCTTATATACTTTCCAGCAATTTCAGTATTTTCAATAGCCCTAAACCGATTTTTATCCACTCATCCAAATTATTCACAATAGATGATCACCTGAAACATATCCCTTATAAACATATATAGCCCTTGCCCTCTTACTTTCATCCTTATCAATTCTAGATTCCCTGCCTAAATATTTCAATTTGTCAGAAAACAGCAACCTCCTCTTTAAATGCTTATGACCTTCCACTTTCAGATACAACTCATCTCTTGCATACAGCTTTCTTTTGACATCAAACACTCCAAACATCAACATATTCCTCTTTTTCTACACATTCTCACAATCATATCATTCATTATTACCACTCGTCTATTTAACTAATAATTATCAAAACAAGGCAACACACTAACTTCTCTTTGACACTTTTCTCCTTCCCAATATCTAATGTTGTTCTTAAATCTTTTGCCACCTGATTATTACTACCTCACAGATCATCCAGGCACAATTTTTTTTTTTTTTTTCATGCCGTTTATGTAATGAATGGCTTTTCGCATTTCCTGTGTATCAATTGAAAAGTTTAAGTCAGCAAACTATTAACCACTGCCACACCTGCTATTAATAACAATACAACACGACTGAGATTACTACTCCATTCATGTGATTGAGAGATTACATGATCTGAGTGTGGAATATACACAATAGCACAGCTATGCTTTTAGCACTCCTGGCAAATTTGTAGCTAAGGCCTTTTATAGTGTGCAAGTTTCAATACTTATTAAAACATCCCTTGGCAACTGTCCCAATGTCAAAGTGATCCTATGCTGATTTGTGACTACAAATTAGTAGACATAACTAAGATTTAAACATCTCTTACTCTGCAAAATATTGGAATTTTTTCCATTTCCATCATTGCATTGGAACAAAATCTCATTATTGATTAAAAAATCTCATTCAAAATCTGATTGTGTTAAGCAATGAAGAAATTCTCAGAAATAATTGTTTTTTTGTTATATTTATTGATTTTACATATATTTATTTACATGTACATTTTGCTTTTTGCTACAAAATTCTGTACTGAATTTTTCTGCATTTTTACTGAACAATTACTGCATTACACAGTGGTGAAATAGTAAATATATATACAGTCGATTCCGCTTAAATGGGACACATTGGGAATAATCCATTTTGGCCCAATTAAGCGGCTGCCCCAATTAAATGAACTAATAATAAATTCTAAAATAAAATATGTAACACGCAGGTAAATGAATAAGTAGGTAAAAAAATAATAATTAGGTACCTATTTTAATGGTTTATTAAACCAAAATACAGAAAATATTTGTACTATAAATTGTGCAGCAAAAATAATGCATACATGATAACTTTTACAATTTCGAATTTTAATTCTGCAAAAATGCATCAAGTGTAGTCTATCTTTTGCTTTTGAAATTTTGCAGTTCTACAAAATCAGCACAGATATTCAGTACAGATGTAGGGCTTCATTACCTTCCTGCATAAAATAGCGCTGTAACCCGACTATAAATTTTTTGGCCTCACGATTAGTTACAAGCACAGGTGGGTCATCATCCTCATCATTGCATTCGTCGTCAAATTTTTGACGTTTGGATTTAATGACTTCAACAATTGCATCTTCAAAGTTTTCATTTTCATCGTAACATGGTAAATTGTCATCTGTTGTTGAAAATTCTTCATTATTTATGATAGGAGCTTGCAGTATGTCTTCATTTTCATCACTACTCAAAGAACCTCCAAAGGTTTTAAACCGCAAACAGCAAAGCAGTTTTGTATTGTGCTGCTTTTTATAGCTTGCCAACTGTCAGAGACAAACTGTATTGCTTGCAAAATGGAAATTTTTGCGCTGATCTCTCTGGCTGTTGATGAACTTGTTAATAGGTTTTCATCAATGGATTCCAGTATGTAATTAACCAATTTTCCTCGATACAACGTCTCTAAATTTTTTATTATCCCCATGCCCATTGGTTGCACTAAGGATATTGTATTAGGATGAAGAAATTCCAGCCTTATATTTTTTAGATTATCTAAATGAGGGTGTGCAGCACAATTATCGAGAAGTAACAAAATTTTCCTCTGCTTACGTTGTAATTCTACGTTCCAACTCATAAGCCAGTTCTGAAAAATTTCAGAAGTCATCCACGCATTACTATCGGCATGGTACTCTACTGGTAAACTCTCTATTCTTAACCCCTTAAAGCATTGAGGCTTAGCATTTTTTCCTACGATTAGTAGTTTTCGTTTGTCCGTACCCGATTACACTGTTTTGCACAGCATAACACAGTAATGCGGTCCATTGCCCTTTTATACCCTGACAGCGCAATGTGCTTATAACATAGGGAGCCATCTGGCATAACACGATAATAGAGGCTGATTTCATTAGCGTTGTAAATATCATCTGAACAGAAATTATCTAAAAAAGTAAGGATTTTAGTATTTTACCATTGTTCAGTGCTTACATTGTCGGCACTGCCCTTTTTGCCATGCACTATTTTAAATTTGATATTGTGTCTTTGCCTTCAACACTGGGCTGCTGCTATTCATGCCTCACCTGCTAACTATAGAAAACCATTGATCTAATGCTTCTTCGACTTCTGGATCCTTTCCATCATGCTTTCTTTTGGATGTTCCTGGAATTTCTTTCTGTAATGTCCACTCCTCATGCAGTTGATTTTCTTGTTGTAGGAGACGTGCTATGGTAGATTTTGGTACACCAGTTATATCAGCAAGTCTACGATGGCTTGTATTTAATGGCTGGTTTTTAATTTTATCCAGCAAAGCAATTTTACTTGAAAGTGTAAAATCATTTCTTGGCATCTTGGCAAAGATTTAAAAATTTTAAATAAAATTGACACAATAAAATATCGCTAGGTACAATATATAGTAAGGGTAGATTCTTAAGCAGATGCACGACGAAAGATAACTGATTCGCATCACGTAAGTGTTGCCATATTTTCGAAAAATCCATAAAATATGTCAAAAATTATTAAATTCTTTTTCAGCTACTGTCCCAATTAAGTGAAAAGTTGTCCCAATTAAGCGTTTAAATTATGTATTAATATGTTGGTTTGGTTTCCGTTCTTTGAGATTTGGCCAAAAAAAACAGCTGCTCCAATTAACCGGTGGCCCAATTAAATGGAATTGACTGTACATGGAGTATTAGCAACTTACTCTGAACCTCATTTGTGCTTATCTAAGTAAAAATAAGCAATGTTTCAACATTTATGGATCTATAAATCTGGGCTGCACCTGCACCTCATTTCTAAGCTCTTTGTTAAGAGAATTAAAGATTCTTGATGCCAAAAATGTGAATTGGCTCTGAAAGATAATTTTTTGCCTGAGGTATCTGGAAAAGTTGACCATCTTGCCTAAGCATGCAGTGTTAATCAATGAGGCTAATGCAATGTTTATTTCTATGTAAGAAGATAAGTATGCTATAAAGGTATACTGTATATGCCTAACGTGGAGGAGGATTAAATCGCAGTTATTAACTGTAGTGTGATTAAAAAGGAAGATTTTCTTTAAATATTTTGTTGTGTACATTGTGTATAATATAGAACAGTGGCTCCCACCTTGTGTCCTGCAGAACCCTAGGGTTCTGTCGATAAAATTTGGGGTTCCGCAATAAAATTAGTTTTTGAGATCTAATTAATAGTTTAAAATATGTATGAAAAGTTTATTTAAATAATGAAGTTTCTAAATTTTCAAAAAAATTAAATCCGTTGAGTCAAGTGGATGAATGAATTGAATACTTGCGTTTGATTCCTCCACCTTGGTTGAGTCATATCCCTTGAAGAAATTATCTGTAGTGAGATGAGGTGCAGCAGTGCAGTATACTTGGGCATATCAGTCATAGATCAGTGGTATTTTGCACTGCAGTCATTTTGTGATGTCTTATGTACTTCTCATATAAAATTAGAGTGGGCATCTTATAAATTTATAATATTATGATTCTGTATACCCCAAATTAAAATATCATGGAATGTTTGTTGAGAGGAGTTTACTACTGAACAGCATCTGCTATTCAGCCAAAAGGCTATGAGTTCAAATCCTGCCATGGGCATAAATGTTTGTGAAAATACTAGTGGTGGTGATGGGCAGTAGATGGCATTGGTGTAAATGATGCGTAGACTGTACTTAGTGGATTGAGTGGTGGAAACAGTGGTAGAGCAGGTGCCCTCCCTTGATGAGTCTGGACTCCCTGGAGGTATTACATAATAATAAAATACATATTGCATTTTTAGTAAATATACAGGGTATCTACATTGGGCCTCCCTAGTTTCAAAGAACGGCAAAAAATCGAAATGTGAAAATATGTGAGGTTTGGGTTGTTCAAACATTCCAGAGATTACAAGTTTCATCCAGAATTTTTTTTTACAAAAACTTGGTGAGTGTTCCTTCTCATTTGTACAATTTCAACACCATGGTCCATACACTTAAGTATTATTATTACAGGTATCTCCATGGAGTCAGTAGACTCATCACTGGAGACCCAAACTATCAAAACAATATCTATTACACCTCTTCTTGAATTCATTTACAGATGAAGAACTCACAACTGAGTCAGGCAATGCATTCCACTCATTCACCACCCTATAAGCAAAAAATATAGTTCTCACACCCTTGTTAACCACACTTTTCCTTAATTTCCAGGGATGACCGCTTGTTCTTCCATCACTATCTCATCAATATTTCCCCTGCATCAATCTTTTAAAAGCCTTTTAGTAATTTAAATGTTTCTGTCATATATCCCCCCTCTTCTCTGCCTATCAACCAACCTCTGCAATCCACAAGCTCTCAAACTATCAATGTATGGAGCATGTTTTACATCACTCACCAACTTAGTCACTCTCCTCTGAACCCTCTCCACAACCTCCTCATCTCCAAGGGATCCAAGTGATCAGACTTGAGCACAGTAATCTAAATGTGGAAGTATCAACAACTTATAAAGGGGAATAATAACCTCTTTATCTCTGGATGTTAGTGTGTTCTTGAATAACCAAGTAATCCTATGTGCAATCTTGGACACCTTAGCAGTGTGCCCTCTGAACTTCATCTCTGTATCCACCAACACCCCCAAGTTCCTAGTCTCATCAATCTCTTGGAGTACCATTCCATCAATGTGGTACACAGCTGGTAATCTTTTAATCCCAAAAGTTTGCATCCTGCAAACTCTCAACATCAGCTTGATTTTTTATTGCACTACCCAATTTTGCATCATCAGCAAACAACTGAATATCTCCCTTCAAGCCATTTCCTATATCATTTATATACAAATTTAACAATAATGGCCCTAGCAACAGACCCCTGAGGCACACTATTGGTCACCAGCCTCATCCTGGACTCTGCTCCTCCATTCACTACTTTTTGGTATCTCTCCATGAGCCATTCTCTTACCCATATCACCAGTTTAGTATCCATCCCCATCTGCTCTAATTTGCACAGCAGTATTCCATGGGGGGGGGGGGGGGTATCCTGTCAAAAGCCTTAGCAAAATCCAGAAGTATCACTGTTTATAGCCATTCCCCCTTGTCCAGCTCAGATGTCATTCTGTTATAAAAAGTTAATAAATTGCTAAGGCAGGATCGACCTTTAACAAACCATGTTGGCTCCTATAGAGTATCATATTCTTATCCACCCATTCTTGAATTCTGTAATTAACTACTGCAGTCTTAGAGCCACCTTTATGCAAAGGAACCACTTTGCCTTCCTTCCACTCCCTAGGGACCATACCAGAGTTCAAACTTAAGTTAAATAACCAAGTAAGAGGCATCGGCAATTCCTTTGCACATTCATGCAACACCCAAGCTGATATTCCATATAAACCTACAGTAGTGTTTGCATTTAAATTCTGCAACATACTAAGTACCTCTGATTTATTAACTTCAATTCTCACATTAGTTATTGCTACAGGTACAGAGATATCCTCACTTGGGTGATAGACTTTTGAAAAGTGATCACACTCAGTAACTCTACTATTACATCTGAATTGGTCACCTCAATACCATCAGCATCCACTAAGGTTATCCTTACAAATTCATTCTTCCTTTTACTTGCCACATAGCAGAAGAACTCTTTCAGATTACCCTTTCTCTCCTTGGCTAAGGTCTTCTCATAATCTGCTTTAGCTTTTCTTACTATGCTGGTAACCTTCCTAGCTTGAACCTTGTACTGCATATGAGTGTACTGATTGCCTTTCTCCTTGTAAATTCTCCATAACATTTTCTTTTTTTGCAGATCAAGCCTGATACTACTACTCATCCATCTAATGCCTACCTTGTTTGTCTTCCTGACCATGGGAATGTATTCTGATATTGCCTTCCTCAGATACCTGCTGATTATATCCCATGCACTTCTAACATCTTTCCCCCTGCAATATGTTCTGCCATGGGATGGCTGTAAGCTCACTCTGAAGCTTATTATAATTACCTAACCTGTAGTTCCGTATATACCTCTTTTTAAGAGAGAAATCCACAAATTTTGCAATCTCCCAGGTCAATGCCACATGATCACTCTCACCAGTTGGAGGTAACAAGGACACCTTACTTATTCATATGTCCTCTGAACCTATGACCAAATCCAACACTTTCATACCATGAGTCCCTTCAGTTATGTGCTGTTTCAAGTAATTCTCTCATGCCACGTGATATTTCTTCCTTCCAATTGATATCACCATAATTAAAATCCGCCATACTAATCGCTAACCCTGCACTCATTGTTCTAATTTGCTGATTCAATATCAACCCCTGAACCCCTTGCCTATAGCAGCAACCAACTGTATATTTGGTTGTGTTGGTCATTATTTCACACCAGACTGCTTCAAATGAGCTATCATTCACACGTCTATCCTCTTGATATACTACTTTCTTTGGCTGCAACTCATCAGCTATCATCAACAACACTCCTCCCCCCGTTCTATCTTCTCTATCCTCCCTGAAAATACTGTACCCATCACATTCAATTCCAGTAACCACATCTTCTGCTGACAGCCAAGTTTCACTAATGCCTACCTTTTGGTGAGATTGCACTGACTAATGCCAAAAATTCTTCCCTCTTATTTTGAATGCTTCTTGCATTCTCTTCTCTCCTGTAGGCCTAAATGGATCATTGGGTCATTCATGGCTGGTAGGTAATATTCTTTGTTAGCCTCCTCCAATCATCTCAGTCTCTTGTTCTTGATGTCAGTTGAGAAAGGGAGAAATTGTCCATTTTTTGATGTTATCAGTCCATTTTTGCCCCTAACCCTTGGTCCCAGAACAATTCCTTCTAGTCTTGCTTTGGAATGCCATTAGCCCTCTCCACATGTCCAAATCATTTCAGCTATCTTCTTCTGATGACTGTCAGAATATTTTCCCTTCTTCTCCTGTGTATTGAATCAATCAGTTTTCGAACATTTTCATTGGTTTCATGAACGGTATAGGGAATTCTCAAATGCTTCTTGCATTAGTATACAAAAATTGCAGATTCCCTTCAGTTCTTGTACCAGCTTTAGAACTGATATATATTCTACTAATTTCAGTAGTCCCATGCCGATTTTTATCCATTCTATTCTTTAAATTATTCGGCAAAAAAGGATCAACAAACATACATTCATTGCATAAGTTTCTCCCTATTACACTCAACCTTTTCAATTTTAGTTTCCCTGCCTAATTACTTTAACTTGTTCAGATGCAACCCATCTCTTGCATACAGCTGTCTTTTGCCTTCAAACACACTCCAGACATCAACAAATTCCAGACCTCTTTTTTTTCACATTCTTGCAATCATATCATTCACTATCATCGCTCGTCTACTTAACTCATAATTGTCAAAACGAGGCACCACACATACTATCCTCCCTTTGACACTTTTCTTCTTCATGATATAACAATGTTCTTAAATATTTTGCTACCCGATTAATGCTACCACTCGGGTCATTTGTACCCACCATAACTATCATCTTTTCTACATCATGCCCTCTCTTTATTCCAAAATTACTCTCTCTCTATTGTTCTGCCAGACAAGCACTCCTCAGGCATACTGCTCTCCATACCCTTAATCATTGAATCACCATATATTATATCACTCATAACTTCATTCAAACCCAAACAAGCATCACTCACTTCCTCATTTTCTATACTATTCAGCATGATTCTCCCAGTTTTATTACTTTCCCTCAACACTCTTTTACTTACTCCCTCACTTTCACAACATCTCATTTCTTCTAGACCTCTTGTGCTTTAATTCTGTTGATTCCCAATCACTTGCATACTATTCATTACTTCATCATTCTCCAAAATCTCTCCCTTACTTAAGCCTGTTCTAATTACTTCAGCTGAAGTAATCTCCATAGTCTTAATTTCTCTATTCAACACATTTAACTCAGTCTTAATATCCTGAACCTCCTTACTGAGCACTTCCAGTTCCTCTTGCAGGAAATGAAGGTTGCTTTTCATTTTCACGAACTCCTGCCAAAGCTCTTCTGTTGTCCTGATGTTTGCTTCCATTCCTCTATCTAGACACTTTTCATATACATTAACGTTTTCACTCTTTTCATTTACCCAAATGGTCTACAGATCTTTCACATTTTTTGGTGCATACATATAGCAGTTTCCACAACGCATCCACTGCGAAAAATTCAAGGCAGAGCTAGACTTTCGTACAGGAGTCCGCGTGCCGCTCACATACGTTTCTTTATGGATGCCATCTTTAGATGCTGAAGTAGTGAAACAAACAAATAGTGAAAACACAATATAAACAACAACAGTTTCAATAATCACACCACTGAAGGACACTTGTATCCAACTGCAGCACAATTTGTGACAAAAAAGCATCACTATACTTTAATTTAAAAACATTTTTTCTAGCATAGCTCAAAATGACTGCTACGTTCATTTCCGACACTAGCACCACAATGACACACACAGACTCTAGGGAGGTCCAAATGTGGACACCCTGCATTAAAAAAAATAATAATTTTGAAGAAATTGTCACGAGTATATGTCATAAAACATAGATACTAGAATACTCTTTAGAATACTGTTATTCAGATTAAATAGAACATCAACATGTTCCATTATCAATTATCTTTCCTATGTCAATATCTCATAGGATGCTGACATAGGAAAGCTATTTGTTCTTATAATACAGTGCAAGAACAAATGTGACTTGCAGGTGCCATATAAATAAGACCCTTGTTATAGATTGTTGTGTACGGAGGGAAAAAAAATCCCATGTGTCATCATGGATCTCAAGATAAGGACTTCGTTTCTTTACTATATTTCATTGGGCTTCAAAAAGTCACAATCCAAAAGTGATTATTTTAGAAGTACTCTAGTCTATAGTCTTCTGTTCCTTGGACAAGGCTTATATATTACATAAGTCAGACTTAGGAGAAGTTAGGAAATTCTAGAAAGTTAGGCATTAGTTTTAGATGATGATTTGTTTAAAACCATATCTTCTTTCTTTATTTGCTCTGAGATTTTTACACTTGTTTTCTAGTTCATCTTGATAATAACATGTCAGTGTTCTATTTAATCTGATATTTTAAAGAATATCTATGGTATCTTAATGTTTTAGAACTATGTCATATGTATTAGAATGAACAAAATACCAGAATTAACAGATGGTTTCAAATTTTATTAGTAAAACACTAATAAAATTTAAAGCACTTCCACACTATCCACTGGTTAACTTGTTCATTTGGTAACACCTTTGATGTGATCCCCTCAATGTAAATCTGTCAGGAGATCCAAGGATTGGATCCCTCCCTTTATATTCAGCAGGAAGGAAATTTTTCAAAAATTCGTGGAGAGGAATATGATGCTTTACAGGGAGAAGCTTGGCTTTGTGAAAGGTAGGTCCTGCCTTAGTAATTAACTTTTATAATAAAGTGATAATGGAATTGGATAAAGGAAATGGTTACACCATGATAGTGCTGGACTTTGCAAAGGCATTTGACAGAATACTGCAGGGAAAACTATTACATTCAGTGATAAGTTGGAGCAAATGAGAACAGATATGACACTGATGGCATGGATAAGGGTTGGCCAACAGATGGTGTGTGTGTTGGGGGGGGGGAGTAAAATCAAGGCAAAAGAGAGGGAGGAGCTAATAGTGCTCCATGGGGCTCTGTGCTATGGCTACTACTCTTTAACTTGTATATTAATGATATAGAGGAAGATTTAAGGAGATATTCAGTTGTTTGCTGATGATGCAAAATTGGGAGGGTAGTTGATAAAGATGATGTAGATATCCTGCAGGATGATTTAAATAAATTGGTAGTGTGAGCAAAGGACAGTGTTTGTCAATTTAATGTTGTAAATTGTTAGGTTATCCACTTTGGGATAAAAGGTTACATATTGTGTATTACATTGATGGTACTGGATTATGGTAAATTGAAGAGGGTAGGGATCCTGGAGTGATAGTGGATAGAGATTTGAAGTTTAAAGGACATATTGCAAAAGTTGCCAGAATAATAATAATTATTAAGAGAGACCTCCAGGGAGTCAGGAACTCGTCGAGAGAGGCCATACTATTTGCACCAGCTATCATACTAGTTCTTGAATTCATTCACACTACTTGCACACACACACAAGAACCAGTGCCAATCCATTCTAATCACGCACCACTCTATGAGAGAAAAATCTAACCCTAACCTCCTTCTTGGTAGCATTCATACTCAACTTCCATAAATGCCCTCGCGCCCTTTCCCCACCCTCCATAAAATGAAAAATACCGTTTACTGAAATTCTTCATAACCCTTTCAGAACTTTCTAAGTCTCAATCATATCACCCCTCTTTTTCTTGTTTGCTAGTGTCTGCAGCTTATAAATTCTCAATCTGTCTTCATAATCAATAATCCACAATGCTGATATCTTTTGGACACTCTCCATTGTATCAGAATCACCATGGAAACCAGGAGACCAGACTTGTGCGCAATAGTCTAAGCGAGGTTTATCGAGGCCTTGTAAAGAGACAAAATGACTTCCTTATCATTACATGTCAAGATTCGTTTCAGCATTACCATTAAGCAATTTACAATGGCTTAATTGTAAATACAACTCCAGCGTTGCTTGAGTTGTATTTACAATTTTTGCTATACGACCCTTGAACTTCAACTTCCTGTCTACTAAAACCCCAAGATCCCTATCTGCAGCAGTCTGAACACGATTATTTACTATGTACTGAGCAGCCAATGCCTAGAATAGGATGAGACAAACTTCTTTGAATTTTTCTGAATATATTTTTCTTGCCTCTCCTATTTATTCCTCCAAAATTTGTATTGGTATTATCACCACAGTAACGTCTTTTTATCAATTTATTTCTTGACATTTTTCAAAAGATAATCATGCAAGATGTTTGAAGTTTCTTCTGGTACATTTTCAAAATGAAGTTTTATCTGAATCCCATGATTTAAAGTAAAGTACCAAACCACTATAGAGACTAGTTTTATGTCTTTATGATTTGAACTATCATTTGTTACAGTTACTTAACTAACAGTGTTTAAAGCATCCAACATTTCATTGAAAATTAATGGCGATATCGCATTTATAAATTTCGCTTCGGTTTTTGTGCGAGCAGCTGAAAATTTTGGTTCAAATAACTTTTTAATTAACTTAGGTGTATAGTGTGATGTCTTGAAACTGATTTCATACATTGCAGAATAAGCAAATAAAGCTTCTTTAGCAGCACATTTGAGGTCATCATCAGTATCATCTGTTAGTTTAAAATAAGCAGCAATATTAGAAGATGAAACACTATTTACTGCTCTCTTGTGTTTAGCACTTTTTATATGATCTTCTATATCACCTCTTATGTGTGACTTGCATGATCACTGTCATAAGAAAGTTTTAAAAACTTATGCTCAGCTTGCAACTTTTCATTGAAACTGCATTTTCTCTTCTCATAGTAAGTAAAGTAAGGAATGCAAACACTTAAAAAAAAAAAAAAAAAAGTAGCAGACTTTTCAGACATAAACATCAAACACACAAGGAGAATAATTATTAATCACTAAATATGTAAGCACCAGTAATTTAAAAATCCTTTTTTTTTTTTTTTTTTTTTTTTTTTTTTTTTTTTTTTTTTTTTTTTTTTTTTTTTTTTCAATCCTGGACAATTAAAAACCCGAGACTATGTGCTGGGCCAATCTCGAACGTCTGGTAACCCTACTTATTTACCAATTTCCAAGTAAAAAGTTCTTACACAAACACACACAACTTTGCTAACCACACTTACACAGCTTCCAGTAGTAATCCCTTATTCTCTACTGTCGAGTCATGTATTGGAAAATTTCTTAAGTTCTGCTTTATAAAATTAAAACCTCTTTAGTAATGTATATATTTCTAACACTTTTCTCATGTTACCAAAAAAAGGTCACTCACTTCCACACCCTCAAAAAACTCCAGTGAACAAATTAGTGCACAGTAGTCGACATTTTGTTCACTTTTGCAATCTGTCCATCATTATCCTCAATTTCTTGTAGTGCACAGTTATATTTTTTTCATCCTGAAATGCATAATGTGACACATTGGCAGCCATCTTCCTTTGCCTAACTACCAGTCTATTTAGATCCTGCAGATCTTGGATTCTGTGGAGATGAAGAAGTGATGGAGAGGATCTAGAGATGACTTACAAAGATTGTGGCAGGTCTATTAACTTTTTTAATTAATCTGAGAGCAGATTGACAGTCTGTGGGTTTCAAAAACTAGCTGATAGATGGAAAAGAGGAGACATGATAAATGCATAATTAAATAACTTCAAAGTTATTAAAAGTGATTTTATAGGACTGACACTGAAGTGTTTTTTTTTTTCAATACATGACAAGAAAGGAGAGAAGATCACAGAGGGATCACTAGTGGAAGTTTTGTAAGAGTGTGGTTAGAAGAATATTAGGACCAGATTTTGTGCTTGTAGGGTGGTGAATGGGTGGAATAGGTTGCTAGAGGTGATTGTAAATGCTTCATCAGTGAATGAGTATAAGGAGAGGTATGATAGATATTGTGTGAATAATGGATCTCTCTCAATGAGTTTTGACTCCAAGGAGATACTGTATAATAATAATAATAATCTCTAGCTAATTGTTATTAACTATTATAGCATCATTGGCAAACAATTAGATAATCATTCATGATCAACTGATAAGTGGGTGTCATATAAAACACTAAATATTATATTCTTCTTTATTATTTTAATAAAGCAATGTCGGGAATTATTTGAAAAAACCTGGGTTTTTTAATATATATATAATATTATTATTATTAAGGGTGGGCAGAGAGCATTTTGGGAGGGTGTGTGTGTGAGAGAGAAGGATTTGAAGATAGAAATTGTTTTTTGGCAGAAGAGGGGGGATTTATTGGAAAAAATCAGGGGTGGGAGTGATGGGGTGTTAGCCGTTTTGACAACTGTCATCTTCGGAACTCGTGGGAGAAGTGGATGCTATGTCATGTCGGTTAGGTGTTTCTGTCTTTGGTGTACTTGTGTTGTCTCCTATTGGTCAAAGTCGTGACCTAATTTTTATGTTGTGGAGCTTCCAACTCTCGGAAATTATGTAGGGTTGGTGGACATTTATTGAGTTTCTGTCACATTTTATGGCTATCATTTCCTATATTCTAAGCATTGTTTCGTTGTCTTGTATCTGATATTATGGCCTTGTTGATTTGCAAGGTAGGTTTTTGTTCAAGGGTGTGGACTGCTATCTCAGTTTTTCCTGTACTTTGTATCCTGTTTTTCTTTTGATTATTGCATTTTTTTATTGTTTAAATGTTCTGGAATAGGGATGTTACAGTCACGGAAGTGTTCTTGTAGTCTTGTCCATGAAGACCTAATGGTAGAACCTATGTAGGTGATATCACAGTCTTTTTGGCAGGGAAATTTGTAAACAACGTTGTGGTGTTCTAATATTTCTTTGTGTCTGTGAGGTTTTGTAGGTTTTTGAAGTGTTGTCAATTTTTGGTTTGTGGTGAACACCGGTTTATAGTCAGTGTGTTTGAAAACGTATTTGTAGGCTTTGTATGGCTGTTTGATCATTTTTTTTTGTGTTGGGGAGTTTGTTTTGGCTGTTACTTCATATTTATTGGTTAGAAGAAAATTAAAGGCATTATTGCTGTTTTCAAAATGCTTTACCAGTTCATCCACATTTATGAATTATATACTTTTTGCTCTTTATTTTGTAATTATAATTAAATAATTTAAATATGATCTTTAGATTATTTAAAAAAAAAAAAAAAAAAAGTTTAAATTGGTGAGACTAACACTATCACTTTGCTGCCAGTAGGCTGTGGGTCGTGTCAGTGAGTATGATAATCCCATTGTCATAAATGTATATCAAAGTATTAGATGGTAGACAGACTTCTTCACCTGGTGTGAGAATACTCCTCTTTTTACCAGAGGCCTACATTAGTAGGAAAAAAAATTCTTTGTTATCTACAGCAGTGTTTATGGATTATCTGATCCTTTGCCCAACTATAGTATTAATATATGTAACTGTGGTGTGGGATTGCCTCCTGCTTTATTTTGGAATTCTGAAGTGGTATGAAAAGACAGTCTTTAGTTCTTGGAGCATGTTTCCTTATTATTATTAAAATGTATAAAAAGAAGACTTCTTATATCACTACAACAAAATTCTGATCATTTTCGGCAAACTGACATGGACAATGTTAACTGCTATATTTTAATTTTTTTTTAAATAAATATTGGCACTTAAAATACCAGAATTCTTTTGTGGAAACCTTGTATATCCTTAACATTAAGGATGAATGTCCAGAGTAAAATACTATACAACATGACATAACAAACACCATTAAAACAAAACTCATTCACTTGAACAAACAACCAAAAATTCAAGACCAAATCCCTATAAGCACAATACTATTCTAAAAGAAATTCATTATAGCCAAAGACCATCTTCAAATAAACTATTTTGTTATTTGAAGATGGTCTTTGGCTTTGAAGAAAGTCAGCTGTACTAATGTAATAAAAAAAATACAGAAATTTCCTCACCTAGCTGATCCTTATTGTCTGCCATAATAATAATAATGTGCTATTCATTTAGTGATTTTTTTTTAACTAAGAATAATGATCAATGAACAAACACCTGAAATTTTTTAATGCTAGGTAAAATATTATTTATATTATGATGAAATATATCACTACTTTTAATTTAAATATATGGTTTCCATAAAAGACATCACAAATGATTGATACTTTGATGTGCTCATTCTCTTCTGATTATCAGCTGTAATGATGAGAATTGTGCAACAAAAAAAAAAGTAGTGAATATTATGGTTATGCAAAATTTGAGTATTTCATATGCAAAGGAATCTGTCAGGCTAATTTATCGAGCAGTGGTACAATCAATTTAAAGAAACTGACAATGTCAAAAAATTTTGGTCTGCATGGTACCTGAAAACATCTCAACATAGGTAGTTAGATAGAAAAAAGACCAATTTGAACTCCCCATTTTTTTTGAGTTATGATTAAAATATACAGATCAAACATGACTTCACTACAAAAACCAAATTAGCACATTATGTAGCTAAACTACCTTCAGAGATTGGAGCACAAGTGGCAGAAGCCACATTTAGGTTGAATGTATACCATACTATGTATGAAATATTATTATTATTATTTGACACCTCCAGGAAGTCCTAAGACTCATCAAGGGGGGGCACCTACTCTACATCTCTCCATCTCCACCACTCAACCTCATCCACAAACTGCATCATCTACACCAACGCCATCTACTGTCCACCATCGCCACTATTATTTTCACAGACAATCACAAACATCCATGCCCACAGTGGGATTCGAACCCTCAGCCTTTTGGCTGGAGAGCAGATATGCTAACCACTCGGCCAACCAGGCCAGCTGTTTCTTATATTTCTTAAAAAGTAAGTTATGTTGGTTATTCATATGTTATTTTTAAGGAAATTACAACATAGATTAATATTAATTACAATTAATTAATATTTCCTATATTTACCAAACTACCATCATCAGGAAACATAGCAGTATATGTGCACACAAGCATTGCACTTGGTAAAAGAGGCTTGAAGAATGGCATTTAATATTCCAGAATCTTTTGTGTAAAACCCTGTATATTCCTAGACGTTAATGATGGATTTCCAGATGTAAAATACTATACAATATGAAATAACACTTGTACCATTAATTATTTCACTATGCATCTTCCTTACACAATGTTTTCCAAGAGCCATAAATTTAATGTGCCATAAGCAGCACACTGTAGCTCTTGAAAAATAATATTTAAGGAATGTTATTCCAGAGAAAAGCAGTATATGGCTTTAGGATAACAAAGTTTGACTGAGTGTTCATGTTGACTAGCAACTGCATGTGTTCTATCAAGCTTAGTACAAAGTGGAAGAATGTTAGTAACTGATTCAGTAGAACAGCATCTGTGAAAATACCTAAAAAAAAGATAGGGCAGAAATATCTGAGAAAGTCATTGAAGTGAAGTCAGTCTGTGAGAATGGTAGATCATTTAACTGAATTGCTTTCTTGATGACATCAAGAATTTTTAGAAAGGTTTTTAGGTAGATTTTGAATTTGAAGGACTAGCAGTTGTGTAGATGAAAACTATCAATAACTAGTGGAAAAGAAAAACTTTTTGAAGTTGGAGAATTTATGAATATACTTGTTAGGAAAGGCTAAAGACTCACATGAAGCTATCAGCAGATATGTATTTACATAACTATTATTTCAAAAATACAACTGAATAGTTTTTTCATCTTGTTCATGTCATATTCATTAAAATAAAATGTTTTGTTTCCATCATAGGGTTGTGCTCCTTCACTCTTGCAGTTCCTGATATCAACTTAAATTTTACCTCTATCATTTACTTTTTTCAGTAAATATTAGCATTTAAAAAAAAACTTGTTATGGAAGCCTTGTATATTCTTTAACATTCTGATGAATGTTTAGTTTAAAATACTCTAGGATAACAAAGTTTGTGAAGTTATTTTGTAAGTTGAAGTTAGTGATATAATTTATGAATTATAACTGCTGTTTTCTGTCAAGGATGCAGGGAATATTTTCTAGATAATTTCAATCAAGGCCAAGTTAACCAATTGCAAAAACTTGGATATTTCTTTGTGCAAACAAAAACCAATCTGAAGATATGCAATTGAGAAACAGTATATGCTTCTAACTTCTGACCTTGGTTAGGTACCTGAATACCGAATCTAAGCAACTCAGCCAACTAATGTTAGCCAGTGCAGTATTTAGTTCTTTAGTTTTACTCACAGGCTTTACTGTGTATGAGACAGAAATCTCTCATTCTTAAGGTAGAATGAAAATTAATTTTTTAAAAACGCAAGGCTTTCATTTTTGTGTAAAGATTACTTTTTCCCGTTATATATGTATATATAAATACAGTAAAGCCTCAATTTAACGGCCTAATAGGGGCTAATGGGTGTCTGTTAAATCGCGAATTTTTTTAAATAAAAATATATGTAATATTATACTTCAATTTTATCAATATTAGCACTGTAATAACAAAAAAAATTGTTTTACACACAATTTTCACACTTGTAGATAAGTTAATGTTCGATATTGAGGTGCTTGGTTTAGGTAATCCTGCTTTTTTGAATTTTCGAATTCTGCTGTTTTTTTATAACTCCCTAAAATTACAAAAATGTGTGTAATAAAACTGCTGCAGAAGGTCACGGCACGTGACAAAAGAACCAATTACAGTGGGATTGGTGTCATTCTAATCATTCGCCAAACATTTTTATGAGCGGTGACTCATTTATGTTGGCTTAATTACTAGTGTTTTTCCAACATATGATGGCCTATTTGCCAAATTTGTTAAAAATAACAGGAAATTAATAACAAAAAATAACCTGTTAATTTAATTATAAGCAAATCTTGGTTAAAAGCATTTTAAAATTAACAGGGTGTTAATTTTCACACGTGACATATGGACCGGAAATTTTGTCCATTAAATCGAGGGTTTACTGTAGTACCAACAATGAAACTAAATGTGTACTCTAATTTAGATATGCGGTATTTTTATATGGCATAAAAATTACCCACAGGTACTTTCTTTTAAAATTTGTTATTTTCATATATGAAATTATTCCCCCCCCCCCCTTTTGAGGAGGAAAAAAATCATTCTCTTTAATTTATAGTTATTTGTGCATATCATGATGGAGATAATTTTGAAATTACTACTGCACTTTTTTAAGTTACATGCTCCCCATAGTTTCTTATATTATAATTTGATTGTTTCGTGAATTTTATAAATTTTGTTAATACCATACAACAGAATGGATAACATTTTTATATCCTTTCCATTAGAGTAAAGAAAGTGTTATATAAATTGTGGATTAATCAGTTCAGTAAAAAAAAATACTCATAATGCAGTCATATTATAATAATAAAAAATAAAAATAAAAACAGTAATGACAGCAATCAGTAGCTGAGTGTGCAAGCAAGCGCATCTTGAGGATTACCTTTTAATTATGCAAAAATATGTAACTATATTGTGATTAGTTCAAAGTTATTTTAAATTATACTGGTTGCATTAAAATCCATTGTGTACATAATTCCATTCTTATCACTGGAAAAGCCACTGAGTTAAATAAACTCAAAACATGTTCTCTGAAGTAGTTCATTCAGAATTACTTGAATTCTTTTTTGACCTTTACTTTATATGAGTTTAGTTATGCTGAATCAGCCATTTGAATTTTTTTGTTGTTGTTGTTTAATTGCTGTTAAATAAAATAAAAAAAAAAACTAATATTTTTTTTTAATTTTAGAAATTAAAATCCATGTAACAAATATAGCCTGAAGGCTGTTATTACAAGCATTGTAATATTAACAAGAGCACTATTTTATTCATAACGAGTACTTTTGGTAATTTTTTGCAGTCTCATAAACCTGTACTCTGGTCAATTTTCTTTTTGAAAAAGCTTTTGATTCTCTATATCAATCAGCAATAATAAACAGTTTAAAACAACAAGCCATTCCAGCAAAGTATATCTGATTATTAAAAACTTAACAGTCAGTATAAAGCTAGAACAAGGAAAGGAATTTGGTATTGGGAGAGGATTAAGGCAAGGGGATCCTATATTACCCAAATTGTTTTCTGCTACATTAGAAGAAGTCTTTAAGAACATCTCGTGGGAAAACTATGGAATAAGCATTAATGGGGAAAAAATCTCAATTACGTACATTTTGCAGATATTGTCCTTTTAGCAAAAAAAAAAATAATAAGGAAGAAGCTCAGGAAATGCTAAACAACTTTGAAAGAGAAAGCAGGAAAAAAAAAAGATTTAAAGATTAATTTAGCTGAAACCAGACTGATGACAAATTCAGATTGGACTGAACTAAACAGGTAATCATATTAAAACTGTGGAGGACTATATTTACCTTGGTCAATTAGTTAGTTTTAAGGAAAAGCAAGATAAAGAAATAAGTAGAAGAATCACACAAGGAAAAAAGCATTTTGACTGTATAAAGATTATCTGTTAGTAGATTTACTTATACTGCCTAAAAAGAAAGCTCTTTAGTATATGCATTATTTCAGTGTTTATCTATGGAAGTGAGACATGGGCAAGAACTAAAAAAACAGGAAGACAGCTTGTGTATGGCCCAAAGAGCCTTGGAGAGAAGAATTGCTCAACATAAAAGGAAGTGAATAAGAAATACTAGAATTAGAATGGAGATGGGCTGGCCATATTAGTAGACTGCTAGATAAAAGGTGAATAAAATTAAGCGTTGAGTGGATACCAAGATAAGGAAAGGTCACCAAAGAACAAGATGGAGGGATGATCTACAAAGGTTTGACATATGATGATCGGCACTGGCTAACGACAGACAGAACTGGAAAGTTAAAGAGGCCTATATCCAGCAGTGGATGAAAAGAGACCAAAGAAGAGAAGATAACTGAACAACAATACGGGGGAAGTAGAAAATGCTTGTGCACATACAGTACATTGACTAATTGTGTAGAAGGAATGAAAAAAAACCAGCAATTTTACAAAGAATTCCTGAGTGCTTATATCCCTCTTTGGAAGATAAATGCAGCGATATGTTTACAGCCAAGTTATATGAAACAAATTATTTCCGTGGTGATTATTGACAATTAAAGTTGACATAACATGCTTTATTGTCTTGCAACCATTCCAATTAATCGTACTTGCATTCAGTCATGTTTTTTTTTTCCTTTAGATGTATATTTAAAGAAATTTAAATGACACCTAAAGGAAACAAAGTTGTGTAATTATAATAGTTTAGAGTAAGAACCTGCTTTTAAAGTGGTTCACTCTGAAATGTTATAGGAATTCTTATGTCTAGATTTATAATAAAGACGAAATTATGATAAAGGCAACAAAAGCAGCAGAATTGCCACTCAAACACTGAAGGTTTCAGATATAGTGACAGATGGCTCAGTAAATGTAAGGCAAGACAGTGAATAACAATACATAAAATTCTAGGGAAATCTGTAACTGCAAGTAAAGAAATTCATGTGGCAGCACTCAAAGAATATCAGCCAAGAGTCAAGTATCTATAACTGATGAGTTAGCATTGTATTCGAAGTATGAATTCTGTTCAAAGTGCAGAATTTTTTTTTTTTTTTTTACTCAGTTCTCAATAAGATAATCTGTTTATTTAAATAAAAATTACTGCATTATAAATAAATGAATACATGAAATGAACTTTATGTTTTTGGAGGTTTCTCCACTTGGTTATACTATAAATTAAAGATACCAAGAATTTATATACTTGGTTTAATCCTTTATCCAAGTGTAAGCAAACAAAGTTTGCACTTGAAGTATCTTCAGGACCTGGAGCAACTCGTAAAGGTGGTATGACTTCACATCACTTGCCTTAGTATCCCATAATGCAAAGAACATATCCTTATGGACATGTATAATGCTATGCATTATGGGAAGGGTCACTATCCAGACCAGTTTCAACCTTTATTGAGGTCTCATCAGTGGTAGCTGGACCCAGAGGTGATACTAAGTTGGAAGTAATGTAGAAGTCATATTTTTCATATATGAGTAGCCAAAAGGTATCACACCTTATTATTAAAATACTTTCAACAACTATCTCTAATCCAGAGTATCTTAATAAGGTGTGAAATGTTTTCATAACATTCACTGTACCAGCAATCCAACGTTTGGTGGTGCTCCATCCTATATGAATATGGTAGAGTCGAGGCATCTTCACTGCTACAGTTGCAGAACAACAAAGTTGCAGAGCATCTCTCAATACCTAACAGCGGAGACAGTACAAGTCACTGGTCCTGTTGAGCGAAGTTCTTCAAACAAGTACAGGCCAATAATAAATGATGCAGTGAAACCACACCACACTGTGACTTTCGGGGAGTGTAAAAGGATCTGATGGAACACATGAGGGTTATTCACTGCCCAAATGTGACAGTTGTGTGAGTTAACACTACAGTTCAGATAAAAATGTGCCTTATCACTCCATAAAATCTTCCACGGCCATGCATCATCCACCTCCACTCGAACTAAGAACGTCAGGACAAACTGCAGCTGAGTTTTTGCATCACCATGAAGCAAAGCTTGAGTATTGAAGATCTTGTAGGAGAAAAACCTGAGCATTTGACACAGAATTTTCTACACACAGTCAAGTATGGCATGTCCAGTTGCCTTGATATTGCCCAAGCACTGCTGGACCCTTCTGCATTATTCATTCCATGTTTGACGATGGCAGTTGCAACTTTGTCAACTTGTGGAGGAATAATCCATTTGCTCCCTTGTCCTGGCCTCACTTCTAAAGATCTGCTATTTTCAAATCATAGTCATTTTTCTAAGATTTGTTATTGCCATTGGACCTTTTCTCCTATCCTTGAAACGCCAGAATTCTCTAAGTGCAACATTAGTGTTACTGTATTGTCGATAGTAAAGCTTGACTAGTGATGCACGTTCCTGTAAGATGAGATCCATAGCACTTTCAGTCTTGTCAGAATGATGTGAATCCATTTCGGTCTTCCTTGTATCCGTCAACTCATCAGTAGAAACAGTGAGATTATGCAAATATCACTCAATTCTAACACCGATTGTCCACTGGTTTGTACTTTTTGTTTTGTTTTTTTTCTGTAAATCAAAACTCCGTGTTCCAGAGTGTACTTACACCAAGTTTGGTTGAATTTCATCCAATACATTTTTTGCTATAAGGCTCTGAACACCTCCTCTTTAATTATGGCCTCCCTGCAGTTAATTTGTTTATCTGACCTTCAATTAACCGACCTTGCATGTCAACCAACTTCTCTGTAGCACACCATGTGATAGTACTTCAATTATCTGAACTTGCCATTCTGATAATTTGAAGAGTCTGATAAACAGTACATTACTGTATGTATCTTTTTTATTATCAGAAGATTAAAGTTAGTGTATTATCTGAGAGGTTAATTTAATTAGATTAAATTTACACTAAGTACCTTTAAGTCACAAAATGCTAGCAAAGATTGGTCGATTAGTAGAGCCTCTGCTACTAATGGCTCATGCAGAGTTAAGCAAGTTTGAGCGCAGTAAGTAGTTGGAAGGGAATCAATCGTTCGATCTGTTTGCACACTTTCTCTCTCTCGATGAATCTTTGGACTCTCTGGAGATGTCACTTAATAATAATAATATGTACTGCCTAGAAGTAATGGCTGTAGTTTTTCAGAATGTTTCTGTTGGAAAAGGTGTTATTCAGATTTGTCTCTAGTGTCATACACCAAATGATGTTTAGAATTGAGTGTTTAAAAAATGAAATAAATAAATAGAAATATCTAGTGCTCTATATAGACTGATAAATGAGTATAATGCCCTCACTGAAATTTGAATAAAATTGGAATAATGCATGTATAAAATATTCTGTTTTCTATTAATTGTCAAAAATTTTTGATATTAATAATTTTTTTTAATTTTAATGCTGAAAAATAAACACAAAGATAAGGCAGCAGTACAATAAAGGTATATCCTTACTACTATTGAACTAAGATGTGCAAAAACTGTATTACAGAGAAACTATTTTCAGGATTAACATGACCATGGTGTTACATGATATTAATGCAGAAGACATTAAAAAAAAAAAAAAAAAAGAGAGAGAGAGAGAGCCAGATACTATATAACAAAGAATATCCAGGCATTTTTATCATAGTACATTAATCCCTTGATTATCCAAGTACAGCAGAAAATTGGCTTGCTGGTTAATTCCACATGACTGTACCTTCATTTAAATGAAGGTACAGTCATGTGGTATCATACCAGAACTTGGTTGACATGCTAATCCATTCAAGATTCAGTTAATTGAAGTTCTGTTATTTGAATGAAAGAGATTACTGGATTATTTTTATTGTTAATCACACTTTGTTTTGCTACTTATAACTGATTGCTTTTTTTCAAAGTAATGCCAGTTAATTTTAAAAAAAATTATTTATTAAATAAATAAATACAGCTTTTCAACTCACTTCTCAAGCCTCTAACAAGATGGTAGTTTCACAACAAGTAATGAAAGTTGTCTGTGACCATAAACATACTCAACATTTATCCATACCTACCCACAGTGAGATTTGAGCCCACAGTCTTGGTTGGACAGCGAATTGCCTTATTGACATCAGGCTTACTTAATTCCTCATATACCTTCTGCTGGCTCACATTGTTCATTGAATACTTCAACTACATCATCTGCAGCCATTACCAATCTACCATCTTCATCCATTAACATCTTACCATAATCATTCTTCCTTCTACTTGTCACACACTGAAAAAATTCGAATGGATTTTTCTTGGCCCAATTTGCTAATTTCTGTCCTTACTATAGTTTTGCTGTACTTACCAGCTGAGTCATCTTCCTGCTCTTTATACTCTTCATGCAACTGATAATTATTACCATTATTCATCTTATGTTTCCTCCACAGCACCTTCTTCTTCCAGATTTCTTGCTTTATTATTTTCATTCATCCATTTGATACCTTCCTTATTCAGCTTTTTTGATCTTCAGAATACGTTCACCTACTGATGCTGTGAAATATCTCCTGGTCAGTGTACAAGCAGCATTTATCTCCTTCCCACTTAGCTTCTTGGTCTATGCTATAGCTCCAAGCCATCTCATAATCACCAGCTTTGTAGTTCCCTAAAGTACTCAGTGTTTTAGCTCAGTATAGGACATGTACCTATATGTTGCTAGGGCAATGTTGATAACCTCTGGCAGATATGCACTCACAAAAAGTCACCATATCCACTCACAAAATGAGAATCTTATGCTTATAAAGAAAAAGTTGTATTCTGTAACCTGCTACTTTAGAATATGGAATGATTTTGATATTTTTTTTTTTTTTTTTTGCTTATGATCATCCTACCCATAAGAAGTTCATCACATATGAATACCATGTGGTGGGAACCCAGTTCAAGAAATCAAACATCATCCTTTATCAAGGAACTTCAGGCCTCCACTAAACAGGGTGGCAGTCTTATATCAAAGTGTGATATGAATCCACAGCTTGTTGGTTACAAAACCGAAGAGCTATCCACTTGACCACCCAGAATTTTATTTATTTGTATGGAGTTCCCCCCCCCCCTCTTTCTCCTCTGTCCCTTTGGCAGAGATAGGTGGGTTGAGCTCTCCTAATGAGGGATTAAGTATATATATCTTATGACTGAGTCTGCTCACGGGGCCGGTTTGCCTGTTCTGAGGGATGGAACAACCCTCTACCTCCATATGAGACTGACTAGCCTTGTTAGATTTGTAAGGTCAGTCAGGATCTACATTTCCTTATAGGGAATTGTTGTGAATGTATATGACATTTACCTTCATCCTTGGAGACAGTTGATGAGGAGGGTATCCTGTCTCTCAGAATAATGAAAATATAGTTTGGATTGATCCAGGCAGTAAATTAAAGATTCTGCTCATCATAAGTACTACACTATTACTAACTTAATACTATTAGGATTTCTAGATTATCTAATATTTGACCTACCCATGGCAATAATGTGCTGATGTTTTCAGCTTCTTATGGTTACGATTATCATTCATCTATTATTGATCATCTGCCTTCTCTTCTTGCATAGTAGAATTTGCAAGAGAATTGGCATTGCCTTTGATGGAGTTGTTCAATCTAAGTCTCAGCTCTGTCAGGGTTCTAGAGGAGTGAAAAGAGGGTAAGATAGTTCCATTGCATAAAACTCCAAGACAGGGGTAGCAAACTACAGACTAATGAATATATCAGGAATGGCTGTTAAAGTGTTGGATAAAGTGGGTGGAGAGAGAGATATGATACTCTATAGTGGGCAGCATGGTTTTGTAAAAGGTAGGTCCTGTCTTAGTAATTTATTCACATTTTATAATAAAGTGGCAGTGGAATTAGATAAAGGAAATGGCTACACCATGATATTGCTGGACTTTGCAAAGGCATTTGACAGAATACCACATGGAAAAGCTATTAAAAAGTTGGAAAAAATGGGAATGGATATGAAGCATGAATGTGGGAGGGGTCTGACAGACAAGCATTAAAGAGTAGCATATGGTGGAGAATGGGAGTGACTAGTGGAGTACATTGGGGTTCTGTACTATAGCCACCATTTCATTTGTGTATCAATGATATAGGCAAAGATTTTGTGGGGGGAAGGGGGAGGATATTCAGTTGTGTGCTGATGAATGAAAAACTGAAGAGAGCAATAGTTGATAAAGGTGATGCAGATGTCCTGCACAATGATTTAAAGAAATTGGCATTGTGGGCAAAGGATAATGATTGACAATTTAATGTTGCAAAATATAAGGTTATGCAAGTTTTTTTTTTTTTTCCCCCACTTGGTTAGACTATAATAAATTAATAAATACAATACAAGGCAATGTTCAAACCAGTTTTAACTTATGGATCTGAGAGCTGGGTCAGAAGTAAAACACTTGATCAAAGACTAGAGACCGCTGAAATGAGAGTCCTGAGAAAGATTAGCAGTGTGAACAGATGGCATCAATGGCAATATCATATTAAAAACGAGGATATTAGGAAAGAACTTGGCATTGTCAGCATCCAGGAATGCGTTAGCAGAGCTAATCTCAGGTGGTATGGTCACTTAAACAGAATGGGTGAGGAAAGATTAGCAAAACAAGTGTTCTCTGCCAGGTTGGCAGGAATATGACCCAGAGGAAGACCAAGATATAGGTGGATTGATACGGTACAAAGTGCCTTAGATGATAGAAATATAAGATCTGATAATGTTAGTCTTGACAAGTAATAGACTGATTTGGAGGAAAATTGTAGATAGGAAGTTAGTAATGATGTAAATTTTTCATGTAATACATGATGATGATAAATTAATAAATTTTTGCTTACACTTGAATAAAGGATTAAACTAAATTTATTATAAGGTTATTGCACTCAGGTGGTTGAAAAGGTTGCATACTGCGTATCATATTGATGGTATTGGCAGTACCGTCTTAACAGTATTGTAGGCCCCTGGGCAAAGCACTGGGACCCCTTACCCACCCACCTACGGGAATAAAAATGTAAACAGTCAATAAATTAAGTCTATAGATTTATTGGTACTTTTAACAAAATCAATGTTTAAACATTAAAAATGCTGTAACACGAGGATTAATCAACACAAACGTTTGCTAAATTTCGTTTGCAGAGAATTGATTTATGATTGGCTTAAAGTTTTCAGGATGTCATTTTGCATGCACGTGAGTGAATGCCAGTTCAAACGCTGCTGCCTCGTTGTGCTGCAAAGTTGATTCTTTGTATGTTTCAATCTTGAAAATGGACGTTCCCCTGTACTGTTGGTCACCATCATGCACATGAACACTGAGTGTAATTTCAACATTGGGAAACAGATTTCAAGTTCTCCAAAATTATTTTTCTATACGATGCAGGGAGAGTCACAATTTTCATCAAGAACTATGTAGTGTTTGAGATGCTTGCATTCATTTAGGTCTCCATAATTAAGGTCTTTATGATACACATTTGCCAGATATTCACACTTTTTGTTTAGCTCATCAGAACCAATTGTTTTCGATTGACTGAAGAAGGGAAACAGATTTCCAATCCATGAATAAGCTTCTGCACATTTTGTCAGGTCAGAGTTCAGAGTCGAGAACAGGGAGGAACTTTTCACTTTTGTTTAGAAGTATTTCTTCTTCTGATTCATCATATCCAGTAAGACACACACTTCGCTTTCATTCCTGCTTCTTCGCATTGCTATAATCCGAATCTGGACATCTACTCCTGGCCTTCAGTTCATATTCACTAAATTTGTGTCTAATTTCATGAAGATACATTTTCAGAGACTCAAGAAGATTCATGGCAACAAGTATGTCCATATCTTTTGATTGCAGGACCGTACTTGTTTTGTTCACTCTTTCGAGAATGTCATTCCAAAGAATTGTTAGAAATATCTTTTCCACAGTCTCCATTTTCTTGCTCAATCCTGTTGCCTCTTGCCTTGCGTTCACTTCCTGGTCGGTGTCAGCTGATACAGAATTTAGTGCATGTTTAATTTTCTCAAAACCTCCATGCAGAGCATGAACAGCATCAAAATGTGACAACCATCTCGTGTCAGACACTTGACCACAACATTAATCTTTTCCTAACGATGCTGATGCCAGAACATTGCATCGATATGTAGAAGCCAAAAAAAAAAGGAATACGAATGCTGAACAAAGTCAAAGAATTTTATAATCTGTAGACAACACTCTGCTGCTTTTACTCCCACCAAATGCAGGCTGTGTCCAGCACAGGGGACGTAGATGGTGAACTCATTCAGTTGATGGATCCGTGTTTGCAATCCAGTATAGCGTCCAGACATATTTGAGGCACTGTCATACAACTGACCATGGCAGTTTGATAGCGGAATTTTGTTCTCATTCAGGAAATCCACAACAGTGTCTGCTAGATTCTTTGCCCTGTGAGAAAAGATGGGGATGAACTTGATGAAATGCTCCACAAACTCGCATCCTTGAATGTACCAAATGGCAAATGTCAGTTGATCAATGTGTGAGATGTCTGGAGTTTAATCCACACTTATTGAATAATACTTTCACTGTTTCATTTCTTCCAGAATTGCACAAACGGCATGTTGTCCCATTAATTGAATAAATTCCTCACAAATATTTGCTGATAGATACGATGGATTCCCCTTTACAGTATTTCCATACAGTTTGAGTTGCCCTTCCAAAAAAAGTCAAATTCACTCAACAGCTCTAGAATACCTAAAAAGTTTCCATTTTTTGTCGACCCAATAGTTTAATTCTCTCCACAAAATGTCAAACCTCTAGAGGCAAGAAAGTGAATGACGGAAACCTCATGTGTCAACACTTTATGCCAGTACTCCTGCTCTGAGCCATCGCTCAGAGCAGGAGCTTTGATTAATAAAGGATCTATTCATCCGATTTCTTTATGCCGAATCAAATATGTCGTCATGCACTTGTGATGTTCTCCATTTTCATGTTCTACAATAAGATTGCTGTATTTCCAGTCATTGAATCCTGATTAGCAAAGGGAGGTTCTTTCTTGGACAATCAACATGTAAAGCAATATAAACGACCTTGGGATGGTGAATAGAGTAGCCATTTGCATTTTACACACTCGCCATTCTGCAGTTCACGTTTGAACACTTTCTTTGGTAAAAGGCCATAATTTGGTCACCTGGGTTTCTTGGGAGGGGAGGGGGACCAGGAGGTAGTAGAGAGGATTCAGAGAAGTGACCAAGCTGGTGATAGGTCTGTGGAACACTTTCTATGAAGACAGGTTCAAAGTGTATGGGTTACAAAGTTTTGTTGATAGCAGAAAAGAAGGACATGATACATACTCATTAGATATTAAAGGAATTTTAAAAATTGATGCAAAGAAAATTTTTCAATATATGACAAATAGTCAGAACTAGGGATCATCTGTGTAAGAATGTGGTTAGTAGGAGTGTGCAGACTAGATATTTTTAACATAAAGTGGTGAATGAGTGGAATGGATTGCCAGAATTAGTTGAGTTCCCTGACAGTGAATGAGAGGAGAGGTATGATAAGTTTTGTGTGTATAATAGTTAGTTTGGGAAAAGACTGGTCTGTAGACTCCACTAAGATACCATATAATAATAACAATAACTTTATGTGTGACCTGAGGCACAAATAAGTTTCATTGTCCAGTTCCCCGTTTTGATGTTTATCTTCTTCCTCCTTCCCCACTCTACTTGAAATTGCCTTCTATTCAGGAAGTTATCCTCCCCTGATCACTACTGCTTAAATATAACTTCTTAATTATTATTTAGCAGGATCTGAGTTATGTAACTCACTTTAATGAAAGAAATAAGCACTAACTGTGCTTATTTCTTTGTTCTTAATCATTTAACTGTCCAGCAGTTTAATTTGGCTTACAACATTTATGCTATAAAAATATACCTTAATAGGGTACAAGTATCCATTATTTAATGTGGTTTTGCTTAACGCGGGATTTGATTAACAGCAAAATTAATTGCAGCAAGAGTTTTAATTAACGTGCCTTTAAATTTATCAAAATTCCGCCAAATATGACATCATTGCTACAACCCATGGATGTCATTGCAACTTTCAAAGCCTATTTTCTTAAAAAGACATTCTCGAAGGCAGTAGTTTCCAAGAATTTTGTAAAAAATTTTAACATTAAACATGCAATTGAAAACATTCATGATTCTTGGGAGAGTGTCCTCTAGCTGCATGAAAGCTGTTTGGAAAAATCTTTTGCAGAATGCTTAAGGTGATTTTCAAAATCCTGTGAACAACGTGGTTGAAGAAATCATTGCAATTGGTGAAGACCTTGGTTTTGATGGTGTTGATGCATAATATGTTCAAGAATTATTGGATTCAAATTCGAAAGATTTCAGTGACAACAATCTTCTTGAAATTGAACAACAACGTGAATATGAAGACAACGAACAAATAGAATGTGAAGATAAGGTTCTAAAGGAGATAACAATCAAAGAACTGGATGGAATATTTCGCAGTTTAGAATCATTTAAGCTGCAAGTAATGGATAGATATCCTCGATTAGCAGATATCCTCGCTAATCCCACCCACCTTTGGATGCAAGCTGAAAAGGCCAGAGAAATTCAAGTGGTCACTCTTGATATTTTCAAAACATGATAATTTGGAAGGAGGACTTCTCAGAGCAGTAATAGAAGGTAAAAGATAATGGATATGGATCCAGATGTTAATCGAAGAATGCTTATTTGCCGAGGTCTACAGAGTCAATTTGCTTGTTATCGTAGAATTTATGCTGATAAGAAAAAAACTAAAACTGTTCAAACTACTCTTGATAACTTCTTTTGATAAAAAATTGCAGTAACTAACGTAGGTACAAGCATTTTATTAAACATTTATTTTGCATTAATTTTTTTATCTTTCCTAAAAGAGTACCATATAAAATGAATTATTAATACAGTAATTGATCATGGACGAATTGTAATTTTTACCATTAATTATTATATTTGATTAACGCAATTTTGATATACGTCGTAACATCAAGGGATTAATTAATCAAGGGATACCTGTATTAGTTTCTTTCTGTTCATTTGCTGTATTATGGATAATTAGGGCTGTGAGATAAAAGGATATGTCCATCCTTTTGCATAAATAAATTCTTGATTGTTAAAATGTGTGTTTCTGGACATTTTTATACAAATTACTGACATTTTGGGATCCAGGATTTCTGTATCTGTTTCTGGTTATCAATAATATGAATTAGCACTATATAGTAGTTTTACAGACATATCACACCCATCTTATATCATCTCTTCAAGCTGTCATGCTCATTGGGCATCTTTTCAACAGCTTGGAAGCAAGCTTTTATCCAGCTTGTTCCCAAAAAAGGAGATACAATTCAAACATCAAACTGTTGCCTGTTGCTCTGACTTAGTATACTTTCAAAAATAATGGAATAGATCATCAAGAGCCAACTGCTTCACTACTTGGAGACTCGCCAATTACTTAGTGATCACCGGTATGTATTCTACCATTTTCATTTCAGCAGATATCCTCGCTAATCCAACCCACCTTTGGATGCAAGCTGAAAAGGCCAGAGAAATTCAAGTGGTCACTCTTGATATTTTCAAAACATGATAATTTGGAAGGAGGACTTCTCAGAACAGTTATAGAAGGTAAAGTTCCTGGAAAAAGAGGCAGGGATAGACCGTCAATGAGATGGATGGATGGCGTGTGTGGAGTGACTGATCTTCAGAGAGTTGAGGCTGCCAGAAAAGCGAACAACAGGACTGCATGGTGAGGCCTGGTGTGGGACATCACCGAGCATCGGAGTGACCATACAGTATCTGTAGATGCCCAATGAACATAGAGAGAGAGAATAAAATGGTTATTTTTGGCCACGAGAACTATAGGAGAGAATGACTACTATTTGGGTTTTTTTTGGTCAAATATATTTATTTTAAACTAAGTTATACCAACTAGTTTTGCCAACTGTAGCTGTTGGCTTCATCATCATCTTAAAAGCCGATAAAGGCAACTGTACAGTGATCTTAAATACTAGTGATTACAAAGATAAGATCGCCTACTTACTATCTGATACATCTACTTACCATGTTTTAGATTCAGATCCTTCTTTAAAGAATCACAATGATATCAACGATTTATTACATAATATGGATAGCTGGTCAACAGATTTAAAATGGAGATTGAAGTCTATTCATCTGCTAACGCTGAGACTATATGGTTCTCCAAAAGTCCATAAAAATGGAATACCGTTACGCCCCCATTGTTGATGGTATAAATTCGCCTACATATTTATTATCTAAACACCTTTCAGGTCTTCTCAAAGCACACATCTGCAATTCGGATACTTACATATGAAATTCACAACATTTCGTGGAGAAATTAAACAACATCTTGATCTCCAATACAGATCTTCTGGCAAGCCTGGATGTGATATCATTATTTACCAATATTCCAGTAGAGGAAGTGATCGACATTTTAGGAAACTTCTTCCCTCAAGACATTACTTCTTTGTTCCATCATTGTTTAAATTCTAACTTTTTCCTATGAAATAAAACTTTTTACCAGCAATTAACAGGCCTTGCAATGGGAAGTCCTCTTTCACCACCTTGTGCTGATCTCTCTATCGAGAAATTTGAAAATAAAATTTTATCTCAACTGGACCCTAAACCCACAGTTTGGTGGAGATATGTTTCATGATATTTTTTATTGTTTGAAAAAATACGGAAAAGAATTTGTTCAATTTCCTAAGTAAGATCAACTCTTTACATCCCAAAATTAAATTCACTCTAGAATTGGAGAAAGATAACCAATTACCATTTCTGGACATTTTAATTAAAAAACAAATAAATGGACGCCTCAGTCTTACATTTTATCGCAAACCTACCAATACAGGTTGATACTTACACTTCACTTCTTCACACCATATTTCTCAGAAACTTAGCATTGTACACATGCTAAAAAATAGAGCCTCTCTCATTACAACTGATGATAAAGACCTCCAAGATGAACTATCCCTGATATCAAATAATCTTACAAAGGATGGTTATCCTAGGAAATTGATCCACAAGATTCTTTTCTGTGACCCCCCCCACGAAGATAACTGGAAGATATACATTACAATTCTACTATTGTGATTCCATTTACAGGGACAGTTTCTAATAAGATTGCTAAACTCCTCCAGCCACATGGAATACGAGTAGCTTTTAAACCTTCACAGACCATTCGCCAATTCTTGAGATATCCAAAAGATAGTCATCCTTTTTTCAAATATGCTGGAGTTTACAACATACCCTGCTCATGTGGCTTAAATTATGTTGGCCAGGCTTCAAGAAGTTTTGAAATCAGAAAAAAGGAACACATAGGAGACGTCAATAATAATAGATTTCCACTCCTCCTCTAAGTAGGAGGAGTGGAAATCCTCCTACTTAGAGGAGGATTTCCACTCCCGAATGATAAAAGAAGCCACAACAGTTCTCCGTTCAAAAGAAAACCTAAATAGAAACCAAGGATTAATTCTGCCCGAGATCTGGAAGACCCTCATTAGATCTTTCAACATGCCAGAATTAAATTTTGCTGCCAACTACACAACGTTCCTACATAATAACTAGTAGATCATGCACGTGCTATACGTGTGATGTACGCGTTCTTTTGCTTTTATAAAAATGCAATTGTATTCGGTCCATTTATGATTTCAGTGCAAACAGTTTTTTAGCATTTAAGTGTTCTTACATTTATATAATTTTAACCCTGATGAAGCCAACAGCCACAGTTGGCAAAACTAGTTGGTATAACTTAGTTTAAAATAAATATATTTGACCAAAAAAACCCCAAATAGTAGTCATTCTCTCCTATTTTCAAAACATTTAATCGAGTCTGGCATCATGACCTTCTTACCAAGCTACCATCTTATTGTATTCTTCCTTTCCTTTGTAAATAAATTGCCAGCTTCCTCTCATATTATTCATTGAAGGACATGATAGATGATTTCTTTTCATTGGATTTTTCATTCAATGCTGGCATACCCCAGCACTCAGTGATTTTACCTACACTCTTCCTCCTATACATCAGGGATCTCTCTCTCTTTCTGACATCCAATCCTATTTATATCTTTTCTGATAAGTACTCTCCACTCCTCTTTTTCATTTTGAAACTTTACAGTGATCAGATAATTCACGCTACAAGATCTTCAACCAATATCTTAAACGCTGATGTCCTTGCCATTCTCAAGTGAGATGAAGATAACTTGTTGAATGCACCAAAACACATTCCTGTCTCATTTCTCAGAGGATAGACCATTTCTCACTCTCCCTTGCTTATGACAATATTCAGCCTGCCAACCAGGATCAGTTTTCTCTTTTACATTAATTTTCATATTTAACCTATCCTGCCACAAACCCATCAGAACCATAGCCTCTTCAGCCTCTAAAAAACTTGGTATTCTTTTTTGTTCCAAATAGGACCTCTCTTCTGCTCTTAAACACTGATTTGTCTATTGATACTACAACTTTGCCTGACCTTAGAATACTTTTATTTTTTATGTTGAGCCCCTACACGAGAGGTTGGTTGGTTGATCAACCATATAGTACATTAATACTGTATTTGGAATGGTGCACCTAAGACTTCCCTCAGAATGCTTGATTATAGAAGAGAGCAATTTGCTTAATTAATCCCCCCCCCTCACTGACTCCTCAGTTACTTTCCCATAGGTGTTTTGTTGCTGTATTATATCTTTTCTGTAGATATTTCCATGGTCACTGGCCACTAACCATCCTTTCACTTTTCTCTGTGTACAAACATGAGCAGCTACTTGTCAACATCCATACATTTCAAACTTATCAAACTAACTTCTCTTCCTCCTCCTTTGTTCTGCTCTTTGGAAAAGTCTTCCCCATAATGTTCTGATTACAACCCTCATGTTTTCAAGAAACACATCAACAAATTCTTTTTTTCCTTTCTAATCACTTGCTCACACACTGCACTGTCTTATCATGGAACCTTTGGTGTGTGTGGGCCCAGTTGATATATTAAAAAAAAAATCTCTGGTATGATATTTCAAACATTCGTATCAGCAGTGGTGTTAAAAATGCATGTATCACCTGTGCAGTTTCATATCTCTAATTGTTTGGGTGATTACTCATTCAATGCATCTCTAAGACCTATTAATGATAGCATAGAAAAGAAATTTTTATGCAATTGTCACTATTTAAATTCAATAAACATGCTGTTCAATTATTCATGAATCTGTCTGAATCTTAGAGCAATCATGTCTAATTTATAGCCAAACCATTGGCTGTAAATTTGGGAAATGTTAGTATATCTGTAACCATAACATGACTGATAAAATGTACTTTGGATTCATATAACCTAAACATGACTGTACTGTCCTCTGCATATCCATATACATTCTGGTTATTTGTATTTGATTCTTTCATCTGTTCTTTGGAAATTAAATTCAGTTGAAAATATAACTGTATGAACTTATGAAGATTTCAGTGGCTATTTCGGTGATAAAATATTGCCATTGCCTAATTTTAAAGACATTAAGTAATACTGTAGTTTTACCAAGTGAAATGTTTAGTGATGTGAGGTAAATGCATTAGGTGCTTATTGAAATTGATTATACAGTTCCTTCAACCAGAAAAAGATAGGATTATTATTTTTTTTTATGTATACTCTCATAGTTCATTTATTTACATGGTAGATCAAAATATATATATATATTTATTAGGGAATTTATGCAGATTGTTATTCTGCATCAAATTTAATGCAGAATAATAATTACTGAAATTAGTAGCAATACTTTAAGATCAAAATAGTGCCATTTATAATCCAAAGCAAAAATATGTGTATACATACATATATTTGTGTGTGTGTGTGTGTGTGTGTGTGAATCAAGTAATGTAATGGTTTATAATTTTTGTAATGATTATGATGTGTTGGATTTCTCTCTGTCATAAACTATATTTAATTTAATATAGAATCATCTAGTGTATTGGGGTTTCCTATCTAAATAATTTTCTTTTTGTGCCAGAATATTAGACATAAGTGTCAAATATTCCAGCACAAAACTGTTTAACTGCTTTCTATAATTCATTTTATTGATAACAGTTATGCAGGTTGCATTTAACAAAATATCTAAATTTTATAGATCAAGTCATTTTGAGATTCTTTCAATTCCTATCCCTCTTCCAGAATGAATATTTTTGTCTTTATGTGTGTGTGTATGTTAAGATTGTGTAAATGCATACTATTGGTCCATAAGAAAAGCAGAGCAGATAATGAAAGATATGGTATTTGATTAGCAGATTTCATGAGAGAGGTTGGCTTCTTTTATCGGTAGGAATGTGATTGATTGGTAATTTTGTGCCATTATATACTATAATAGTTATTGTAGTTTGTAATAGTGTTTTAGTAATATTTGTACAGCAAGTTAAATGATACTTTAATATGTATACTGTTATCATATTGCATCAAAATTTTTGTGATTCATATGACAGTTTAATTCTCTGTATGCCAGTAATGCTTAACTCGCAGCTTCAGTACTGAATTACTGTATGTTTTGCTTAATACTGAATAACAAGATTTGATGTATTCTTAACTATTAGTGTAATCTTCTTAGTTTATAAGAATATCCCATGCACTTGCTTTTTGCATGTGGACTTCAATTATATGTTTGGTCTTTGTCGCATCTATACTCATATTTATATTCTCTAACATTGAGACTGAAAGAAAAACCGAAAGGAAGCAAAGTTCAATAGCATATAAAATATGGCTGTGCATGAAAAATTAAATTTTTATGCATATAAACATGTAAATTCCCTCCTCTACACTAAGTAGAATATAGTTGATATATTAAGTATGTTTTTAAATTTTCAACTATTGCAGAAAAGTCGACAAGCAGAAATTAACTGTTCTTCTTGGTATACTTTGTGTACACAAATAGTTATATAAATGAAATTAACAAATTAAAGTAAGATATTGTAAGCACACTTTTTGCATATTTTACATAAATATGCTAATAGAGTGTTAACAAAGAAATTGACATTATCCGTTATTTTCATTCACTTTAATATGCAAAGTACCTGAGGTAAAGGCACACATAGGAATATACTGCAATTGCTACTTGTTTAGGCACCTGGCAAACATGATGTGCTAGCCTAAATAAACAGTATGATATGATAGCAAAACTGGGACAAAGGGGTAAATTTTTCTTATAATATTCCACTTTACATATCTTTGTTAAAATTGTTGGCATACTATTGCAGTAATTTTTGTGTAAGCATCAATATGTTTAAAAATTGATGTAGTGTATTATGTTACACTGTGTGATAAATGTATGAATTGTGTATTACATATGCCAGAAGAGACACTTAAGGATTGTTATAAAAATGTGTCCATATCTAGATGGTATGTTTAAAGGAAGAGGGAGTTTGTCAAATGTTTTGAAAATTCTTGACCAGAATTGATTGCTGTTTAACAATCTGATTTTGTTTATTTCTACAAATGTAACTGAAAGATAATTTTGGTATCATTAGGATATTGTGTTTCATGAGCAGATAAGTTCCTTATTTTTATTATTATAAAGATTGTAACTGAACATTTAAAGTAAAAAATCCTTGCATTATTTCAAAGCTAAAAGCAAACTAAAATATGCATTTGCACTGCTGAAACCATATTTTCAGTAACTGGCTGCCTTTCTCACTGCTTAGACCATATATCTTCTATGAATTGACATAGCATTCATTTTACTGTAAAAATCAGTAACTTGTTTCCCAAACATAAGTGCAGTATTATTTTTTTATCCTGCAGACAAATATATATTATGTTATACTCTTTAAACTGTTCTTAAAAATATGTTTGTCAGTGTTGTATTTGAAACAATTGATTAGCAAGCATGAACTGATTGACAAATTGTTCATGGATTTTAATGATATTGAGATGGAATTAACTGGAGATATGTAGGTGATGCAAAGTTAGAAAGAACTATGAAGGGTAGACAGATGATGTTGCCTTAAAGGGGGGGGGGGGGATCTGAATAGATTGTGTGGGTGGAGCTGCCAGTTCATTGTTGCAAAATGTTTCCTGATATTTGATAGGCACGTGTAGGATGCAGAGTATAAACTTAATAGGAATATTTTAAAGGAGGTGAAAGGGATGCTAGTGGACAGAGAATTGAAGTTTAAGGGTCACATTGCTAAAATTGTGAGATCAATAGATCACAGCAATGATGAAAAGAACCTTGACATGCAGAAGCAAAGAGGTTTTGGTTCCTTTGTATAAGGTCTTGATTAGGCTGCATATTGACTGCTATGTGCATATATACTCTGGTGCTTGATTTTCAAGGAGATGAAGTTACCTTATAGTCCAGAGAAGATTCATTAAGTCAGTGTCAGATTTCTGGAATGTGAATATAGATTGAAGGAATAGAAGGAGAAAGGATTGAGATATTTAAGGTAGTGAGGAATGTTACCAGATTAATGCGGAAGAAATTTTCCATAGAGTAGAGGGAAACAAGGATAGAACAAGAGGCCATCCCTAAAAACTATAAGGAGGGTATGTGAACAAAGAGAGCAGGTTCTTTGCATGAACAGTAGGTGGTGAGCGGAATGCATTGTGAATTGGTTTAAGCTGCTGTTCAGTGATCTTTATGCTTTAAAGTGTGAACCTCCTGTAATAAGTGTTTTGACTCCATTAAGGTCTGATGATGATAATTAGAAATTTTATCAGCGTTTACTGATTTGCGTATAATTCTATCCACACATGGTATTGTCGTGTCATATCAAACATGCATACTCCATTTCTTTTAACAAAAATGTTTAAATTAGATAAAAGTCCTTAAGGTTTAATCATGTATCTCCTTTAAAAAAGAACCAGGCTCAATATAATGAATTCTTAAAGCATTTTTATCAAGTGTGTGTATACATACATAGTTCCAGAGTATAATGGTTTGGCTCCTCATCTAACCTAGAACATTACAGTAACTCAGAATGCTTGCACTGGTAGAAATAAGAACAAAGCCACATTTTTTATAACTGGTTTTAGCTGATGATCAGTGCTGAAAGATGAAATTCTTTTGTTTTTTGTGTTTTAATTATTTAAGAAGTTAGCATACTAAAATTCTTTGTGAATTACATTTTATTTTTATTTTCTACTTGATTATTTTAAGTAATGAGAAATCTGCCATAATCTTCATTTCCTGCAATCTACCTGAGAAGTGTACATGTTACTATAACAGACTTTATACAATTCAGAACCAGTTTACTTATTAAAATTTTTTTTCCCAGACTGTTCTGTTCTTCAGTATCTCTGATTTAATCAACTCTTATTTCTAATAAGGTATTCCTAACAGCATCTATCCATATATCTATCATTTTATCTTGATCTTCCTCTCGACCAATTTTGCAAATCTTTTGTATCCCACTTTGATTATATTCCATTTCTGATGTTTTCATTTCCTTAACTTTTTTCAGCACTTTTACATTAGCAGTTCCAATATGATTAACTGATTTGTTTCTGATTTAGATCTCAGATTTATATGTTAAAACCTAGTTCAAATCAGTTTGTTCACTACTTAGACCTTTGCAGATCTGACTTGATTTTTATTCTACCCAACTTTTAAAATTAAGTAGAATGAAAATCTTTATTTTACAAACCAAAGCACTGTGATAAACAGCATGAAACAAATTATTGGTTGCTCTTGGTAATGCATTGCATCTGAATGGCTCTTCTCCTTTTAGATAGAAATTTTGAGAGAGACAAAATGCATTGCTTTTCATAATGTCTTTCATTACTACTACTCGTAACTCTCAAAATTGTAATAAAGAAAACAAAATCCTCCTACCTGACAAAAAAATAAATTTTCAAATATAGTACAATACTAGAATTTGACTATAGAAAACTGCAGGCTATCTTTAGACCAAAATCTGGATCCTCTAAACTCTATCATTTCCACACACTGTTTCATAAAAATTATCAGAATATCATTGCAGCCTGCTTAGCAGTGTAACTTCAGGTGATACACAGCAAAGAGAAGGTTATTCATTAATTCAAAATAGATACCAACAGTTCAACTTTTAATATTACATTAACAAGTAAACAGTGAAGCACAATTAACAAAGAAGATTGAACCATCTGAATCACATTGGCAGCAGACTGATCTATCTTCCTTACAGGCACTTGATGTAGGTAATCAAATTTTGCTTTTCCTGGTGATAGTTAAGGGAATATCCATTTCACTCATCTCAGTATGCATCCTGCAAATATTTTTATAGAATGATTACAATTCTTGAATTGCCTATAGCTCCTACATCTGTTTTTGCAGGATGGCAACATGGAGCATTTCCTTCCATGATAAAGCATTTGTTTCAGAAAATACTCTTCAGCGAGATATTTGGGGTTACCTTTCAACAAACTTTCTTCTTACCAAATTTCTAGTCAAAATTAATCGTATAGTTTTGTCTTCTCACATTTTTAAATAACTCTGACAGTTATTTATACTAGATATTTTCACTCATATCTACAGTGAATACACAATAAATAGTCTGGGTGTATGTACAGAATGCATAGAGAAACGTAAATATGAAAATTCCACTGCTGTTCTTGAATTAACATTAAAATTTCTCTAAATTTCCTTTGAGTCAAATGGGTATGGTGTAATGTGTCTATGGTAACAAAGTTCTGCACCTGTTGCCAGAATAGACAGTATCTCTCTCATCATCAAAACAGAAATAGTCACGATATGTGTTCATTCTTTGAAAATGTCTTGCATTTAAATCTCTACTCACAGCACTTATTCTTTTTATATTGTATTCTTTTGAATTTGGGGGGGGGAGACAAAGCTGATAGTTTGGTATATTGTACTGAAGGCTAGCAAAAGAATAAATTATTTCTATCACTATCATATTCTTTTAGTGAAAATTGTCTGTATTTTAATTTTAGAAGTAAAATGTTGAGAACCATAACTTTAAAATATTTAAAATTTTGTGTTCTGCACACTAAATACACACTTGCATGATATTTTAAGAAATATTTTTTGTGTTCATCAAAATATAACTGTTAAACCCAAAAGTTATAGAGAGAAATCTTTCCTATCTCCTGGGAATAATGAATTATGTCGAGAACATAAAATAACATATTCATTATTTTACCTTACTGAGGAATCTGACTAAATTAACATATTTGTTTTAAAAAAAAAACTAAGAGTACAAAATCAGCTGCAGTTTACCTTTCAGTGATTATTATTATTATTACTACCCAAGATCTCATGGAGTCAAAGACTCATCTAGGAGGTCCTTTTATCAAACACACAGCTCATCATACTGTGCTTTAAACACACTCAAATTCTCTGTAGACACCACACTCTCAGGCAAGGCATTCCAATCATTCACAACTCTGCATGAAAAAAACCTGCTTCTCACTCCCCTACTCACAACCTCTTTATACAGTTTCCAGGGATGACCTCTGGTTCTCCCCTGATCTCCCACTATTTTCTGTAGAACCTCTCCAGCATTGATCATATAACAACCTGTTAATAACTTAGTCTCTATCATATCTCCCCTCTTCCTTCTGTCCACCAGACTCTGCAAGTTGCATCTTCTCAATCTTTCCTTACTCAACATTCCAGAGGTTAGAAATTACCTTAGTCAGTCACTTCTGAACTCTTTCCAACATCTCTTCATCCTTCTGAAAACCAGGTGACCAAATCTGGGCACGTGTAGCCTAATCAAAGCCTTATACAATGGAACAAGAATCTCCCTACTTCTACAAGTCAGTGTCCTTCACATCATTCCCAGAAGCCTTTGTGTTGTCTTCACAATTTTGGCTATGTGTCCCCCTAAATTTCAGATCCTTATCTACTATCACCCCCAGATCTCTTATTTCCTCCACCTCCGACAATATATCCTCACCAAGCATAAATTCTGCATCCCATTTTTGTTTTTCAAATTTTAAAACCTTATATTTTGCAATATTGAACTTGCATCCCTATTACTGTGCCCAATCACTCTATTTATTCAAATCTTCTTGTAAGGCCACAACATCTTCTCTACTCTTCATGGTTCTTCCCAACTTTGCATCATCTGCAAACAACTGAATATCTCCATCCAAAACAGACCCCTGAGGCACATCACTAGTAACTTTCCTTTTCCTGGATATTGCTCCCCATACACAACTTGTTGATACCTATCAGATAGCCAGTCTCCAATCCAATGCACCAATCTAATATCCAACCCCATCCACTCTAGTTTGACTATCAACTTATCATCGTTAATCTATCAAAAGCCTTTGCAAAATCTAAGTATATTACTGTGTATCCTTCTCCTCTGTCCATGGAAGCAGTCACCTTATTGTAATAAGTAAGTAGATTACTAAAACATGATCTCCCTTCGGTAAATCCATGCTGTCCATGAAAGATAATACCATTGTTGTCAACCCAATTCTTAATCCTAGCTCTCACAAGCTTCTCCAACAACTTAACTACAACACCTGATACACAGATAGGCCTATAGTTTGATGCTTGAGTTCCACTGATTGATGATTGTGCCACTTCACCTCCTTTATGAAGTGGCACAATCTTGCCCTCCTTCTACTCCTTAGGAACTTGACCTAGTGCAAGACTCGCATTAAAAAAAATATGTCAAGGCTGGTGTCAACTCCCTGGTACATTCCTTCAGAATACATGGTGATATATTATCAAGTTCCACAACGTTATTTACATCTAGTTTGCTCAACTCCCCATACACCTCTTGCTCGCTTACAGTCAGTCTCTCTTCCCCATCATCATCAACTGCTCTCAATCTCTCCATGAAGTCACATTCACAAGATTGAAAGATCTTTATGAACTGCTCATTAAGTATCTCCACCACACCTTCTGCAACAGATTTTCTCCAATCAGTGTCATCCTTCCACAATCATTCTTTCTTTTGCTGGCTGCATATCGAAAGAATTCCTTAGGATTCTTTTTGGCTTCATTAGCTAACTGCTGTTCATATCTCTCTTTAGCTACCCTCACCAACCAAGTCACCTGCCTTGCATGGTCTTTGTAGTCCTCATGGAATTGGTTATTTCCACTTCTCTTATGCTGCGTCCATAATGCCCTTTTTCTCTGTATTGCATGCTTAATCTCTTCATTCATCCATTTCATACCTACCTTATTTAACCTTCTCACCCTTGGAATACATTTAGACATTGCATCTACTAGATAGTTTTTGAAAATCCCCCAAGCTGCATTGATCTCTTTTCCAGCTAACTCCTCATTCCATGCTACACCTGGAAGCTGTCTCCTGAGCTCTTCATAATCATCCCCCCCCCCACTTGAAGTTCTACATATACCCTTTTCTTACAGAGGTCCTCACACTGCTGGTAACCACCCAGGTAATCACCTCATGGTCACTCTCACCAATTGGTGGGTGATTTGACACTTCATTTATAATTACATCCTCTCATGAGATGACCAAATCCAAGATCCTCAATCCTTGTGTGTCCTCTGTTACATACTGTTTGAGGTAGTTATCCCTCAAAAACTCAAGAAACTCATTTTCTTTACTTCCAGTTGCTATCTCATCATTCCAGTCTATATTGCCATAATTACAATCTCCCATAATGATCACTCTTTTCTTATTTGCTTATGTTTTTAGCTCAATATTTGATATCGCAATGCAAGAAAGTGTTTTAGTGCTGCCCTTGCATCCCATAATCATCTATAATTATTAAAAAGAAATGGACTACTTTTGTTGATGTAAAAGATAAACCTTGATTGTCTCAATTATATTAATAGTAATTGTAAATTGGTGCTTTATTTGGATGATATATGTATAATACTGTCTACATACATGTATGTGTGTGTAGGTTGTCCTCATCCCTCTCTCTCATGCATTTGAGGTGGTAGATACCTATGATGTACAGGATTATTTCATAGATTATTATTATTATTATGTAACACTTCCAAGGACTCATTCTTGGAAGGGCTCTCCACTCCGTACAAACCACCATTGCCATTACCTAATCCTCCATCTACATACTCTGCCACCACTACATTCAGTGCTATCTACCGCCCACCAATAGTATGTTTGTCTGTAAATTGTGTACATGTGCACTCTTGGCCAGTTTGCCTGTATATGAGATGATGAACCTGAGCTTCCTGGAGGAATAACCCTACTAGCTTCGTATGAGATCAGCTAACTCACCTTCAATTGAAAAAGTCCATATAAAAATGCCTCTCATCATGGCGAGAATTGAACTCAGGTCTTTTCCATTTGAAGGGCATAGTATCCCATTGTTCTTCCAGTTGTGTCATGGAGACACTCATATTATTATTGCATTATGTAAAACTTTTTTTAACTTAAGTAACTTTTGACCGAAATACACTTTGTACAATGGTGCTGCATGCACATGCATACTGCATATATATATATATGCAGTTACTACCCTTCTAACTTAAATCCACTCTAGATTTTGAGTTGCCTTTGGATAATTTTACATTCATTTTAGCAAACATTTGCATATTTCACTTTAGTTACTTTTTACTGTTCTCCAAGTACTTCTGTGTATGTTGAAATATATGATTTTATTTTGGCACTTTGATTGCATTAAAAAAAAATTAGCAATTTTTTGGCATAATATGTAACTTGTATGTAAGCAATAAGCTATTTCAGTGCTAATTCGATTTTATTTTTGTATTGTTTTCATACTTCACACATAGAATAGCTTTAATCTTATTTTAGATTAAATGTGAAGACAAGTGCTCTTGCACTTCACACATGCCTTCAGACTGATGGGTTCTATTTTATAACATAAGTTGATATAATGAACAAAAATGAGTATATGTTTGTTTCAGTATTGGAATGCTGTGAGTTGGCATAATAATAACAAACTATAAAAACAGAGAGAAACTCATGCCAAAACTTATTTATTTATAGAATTTTTGGCTAAGCTTCATCTTCAGTACAGAATTACAGAACTGCAATCAAAAAATAATAGAAACTAAAAAAAGTACCCCTTTAGTATAAATTAAAGACACCAAGAATTTATATACTTGGTTTAATCCTTTATCCAAGTGTAAGCAAACAAAGTTTGCACTTGAAGTATCTTCAGGACTGGGGAAGCTTGTGGTATAACTTCACATCACTTGCCTTAGTATCCCATAGTTGAAAGCATATCTCCTTGCAGACATGTATAATGCTGTGCATTATTGGAAGGGTCACTACCCAGACCCCAGACTGGTTTCGACCTTTATTGAGGTCTCATCAGTGGGAGCCAGACCCAGTGAAATAACTAAGTGGAAAAACTTTCAACAACTACCACCTTAGTAGCAAATGTAAGATGACTAAAATGGTCAATTTCCTATCTGCCCCCCCCATTAGAAAATTGTTATACAAAAATTAAAAAACTATATAAGGTTTTTCAAATTAAAGTACCCTATTCGAAGCAATCTGTATAGACAAAATACCCTCGAACTGGTGGGTACCCTAGCCAGTTCATGGGGAAGAGATTTTGACATTAAAAATATTTTTAAAAAATGACTGATAGGGGAAATGTGGCACTTTGAGCAGGAAAAAATTACATTAATACTGTTCTGTAATGGTATGTGATTGTGAAATGATTCATCAGGGACAGATGAAGTCATTTGATGATTATTTCTCCTCATTTCATAAAATAATGTGATACAAAAAACATATCACATAGAGCTGACATGCTGCAAAACGCTGTCAAGGAGATCCAAATGATCAATGGAGTTGACAGTCAATGTGTTAGCCTTCATGCATAACCAATACCTGATACTGCCATGCAGTAGTCTGCAGCAGAACACAATGATCTATTGAAAGGTTTCGCATGTGTGATTTTGTCTTTCAAATCTATCAGGTGAAGAACTTTGCTCCAATAAACTATGCTTTTGAGGTAACCTCAAAGCCAAAATAATAACGCAATAATTGTTGAACTTCACATTCTATGTGGGGAGATTCTTCATCTTGCATCAGCATTGTTGTATTCGGGCACCCTATTTGTTGCAGTTGTGGGATGATGAAACAGCTCATCATGTCCCAATAATGCACAGCCATGACTGTGCAAATCCAGTCTGATGGATTTCTTCAAAGAAAAACAGCAGCCCAATAAGCAAATGTAAGGAAATTTGTTGAAATGCACAGGGATTCTTTGTAACCCAGATGTGGCAGTCTTGAGTGTTTACTATTCCACAAACATGAAAATGCGTTTCGTCCATCCATAGAATGTTTCAAGGCCAATCCTCAACCATCTCCATGTCTGCCAGAAATGTCAATGAAAATGTTTCTTGGATGCTGTCATCTCCCTTTTGCAATGCTTTATGCAAAGTTCTCCATACCATTGTGTATAGAAAATCTAATTGTCTTGCTATGGCATGCGCACTGCATGAACCTATAACATTCTCATTGTACTGCTCAATAATTGCAGTTGCAACATCTTTAGTCGTTTGCGGAATTTCTGAATTACGCTCTCTTCCTGGTTGGACTGTCATACTACCTGTCTCTTCAAATCGATGAACCAACATTGCACTGCATGTGGCCTTTTCACAAAGTCTTCAGGCATCTTTACTTGCAAAGTGCTGCTGCAGGATTTTTCCCATTCTATAGAAACACTTCACAATCAAGGCATGTTCAGAACAAAGTGAGACTCATCATGCAAGTCAAATATGTAGAATTAGTCTCACTCTTCCATTTGTATCACTTTACGGTTCAAATAGTATGCAAAATTCACTATCTTTTTTCTCTTATAGCACCAGATTTCCCTTATTCATCATCTTTTGAACTATTTTTTTTTTATTGTCAAAATCACTTCTCCATGATCTGATTAAAGTATCCACCAAGTGAGGGTATTTTGTCTAGTGATTCTTTCTACAGATTGCTCTGAAAAGGATACTTTAATTTGAAACACTGCGTATGCACACAAAGTTAGTACTTTTTAAATAATCTGCTAATATTTCCTATCTCCTATAAAGGGGGATAGATCGGTTCAAGTTAATGCAATGGAGTAATTTTTCTTTATAAAAGTGTTCTGTGGAGTTGTTTTATGAAGGATTTCTGTTTTGTTCCAGTGAATATTGGTGGAGATAGCATGCTCAATAAGTCCAGACTGTTCAGGCTTATGATATTTAATATAAGACTTATGTTCTTCAAGATGAATAAAAGCATATCTTCTAGTATGTCCAAAATAAGATAAGCTTCAAAAGCAAAGAATTGGTAGAAGCATGGAAAACCATGAGGCAGAATCTTATCCTTAGGAGATGGGAGAAAGGCAGAGATTTTTCTGATGGGGCATCAAAAATATTCAGTGGATTTAAAATTTTTACTGTGCATACAGAAACGCAGATAAAAGATAGATAGGAGAGTTATTTCTTCTGTATTAGAAGAGGGCAGAGGTTCCATAACTGTTAAATGCTTTTTTTCATGAAGGAATCATTAAGACCATTTGATAAGAAGGTAGATTTAATATGTTGCAATTCTTTCTGTAAAAGTTCATCAGAAGAACATAGAATGACCACAGTGTAATAAGTTCTTAATAGTCCCAGAGTTTTAACTAGGATGGTGTTGAGATTCAGCATGGATATAGCAGCCTGTTTGAATTTTCAGATATTGTTAAACTATTTGATTTTGTTATACTCTAGTTATTTTACCTTTCAAAACAAATGATAACAGATGGAAGGAACAGCTATGGATAGTCGTATTTCTTCAATAATTGCCAACTTCTTCATGGAACACTTTGAACAGTGTCTCTTTGATAATATTTCACTTAGATTTACACATTGATACAGATATGTGGATGACATTTTTGCAATTTGGAATGGCTCTTCCTCTGAGTTATAGCAGTTTCTTTCAAAAATAAATACACTTCATCCTAGGTTCTAATTCATCTTAGAAAAAAAAAAAATAGATAACCAAATAGCCATTTTAGATCTACTAAAATCACATATCCATTCTATATGCATTCTCCTATATATCCATTCTGAATCTCACCACCATCTTAGTCAAAAAGCTGGGACTGTTAAGACATTATTACATCGTGCTCATTCCTTCTATTCTTCTGACAAACTTTTACAGAAGTACAAAATATTAAATCCACCTTGTTATCAAATGGTTTTAATAATATCTTCATCAAAGAAGATTTAACAGTTATATAATCTCTGCCTCTTCTAATCCAGAAGAAATAACGTTACATTTCTGAACATATAGCGAAAATGTTAAATCCACTGAACAGTTTTGTTGGCTTTTTATCCCATCAGAAAAATCTCTACCTTTCTTGCAACTTATCTTATTTTAGACAAACTGGAAGATCTGCTTTTGCTTTTATTTATCTTGAGGAACTGAGACAAAAACGGGACAAGGGTTATGTAATATTCTGCATTCATGAAAAATTAAGACGATAAAAAAGTTTTATTACATAAACATATTGAGCTTACCTTATTCTTCAGTGACAGAACCTATGCAAAAATTTAGATAGACGGGGAGGTTGTATTTCACCACTATCTTAGCATGAATATTTCTCCGATGAAGCAAATTTCGGTCTTTCAACACCTTATCATAAAACTTCTCACACTCCATGATACAATTTTGTCTTACAATTGACATAACCCTCATTAGCTCAACACTTAATCTAGATTTCTCTTTTGACCACATACTGTTCATAACGGAAAATATTCTCTCAACAGGTGCTTTACTTTCTGGAATACAAAGAATAAACTCTACAATATTACAAAAGTCTTGAAAGTCTAAGTGTTTTTTGCTCATTTCAGAAAAAATCTGTATCCATCTATTAGAGATACAGGAATGGTTTCTTTATTCCATGTATCCACTGCCTCACAATTATAGATTTTGTGAGGGGTCCACTGATCGAATACACGAGTTTCTTCTGATTCTGTGCGTGTGATGAGTTCCTCTTTCAGAATGGCCTGTATTTCTTTCCTTTCAGGTGTCTTCCTTAGTAGCACCCACTTGAACTTCTCAGTGTTTCCTAAACTACACTTCCACTTGTTGACATATTCTAAGCTGGTTTCATAGAAATTCTCAACTACCTCAAAAAACTTAGCCTCATTAATTTCTCCTGAATCTACTAACATTTTCAGTTGTTTTTTGACATCGGTAGTTACAAACATTTCACTTTTTCTGGGCTCTAAATTGTTTACAAGATTTTCAATGTTCTTACTACTTCTATAGCTGAAATATTATCTTTTTCAATTAAGCTAATGTATGTTTGGAACATACACACTTGATCTCTTGCAAATGACAACCGCAATTTCAAACAGGAATTTTCAAACAGTTTCGCAACATAACAGACATTTTTCTCAAGAAAGAAAATAAAATCGATGCCCATCAAACATGCTTAAAATTCTGTCAGTTGATGGACCTAAGGACAAAAATCTTGTATTTCCATGTTCTAACAATTTAGCGTAATTGATTCCTGTGAAGTCACAAATGTTTTTCAGTTCTTTAACTCTGACTATGTGTACTCTTATTTTTTTTATTTTCTCTGAATAAATCACTGCAGATATCTATATTTAGTATCGAACAATTCGACTCTATAGTTATACAAATTACTGGTATCCATGATATTGATATACGATTATAGGTTATGAATAATAATTTATGATTGACCAATATTAAAGTATATTTATAGTTTTTTATTAAAAACAGGACAAAACTGACATTTTTATTAAAACGACAAGACAGCCGGGAAATATGAAAAAAAAACGGTACGTATGGTCAGCCTAATTAAATATCATGAGTCTGGACTTGCTGAACATGCTGTCTCCACTAAACATAGTGTTCACTGGAACAAGACAAGGATTCTTCATAAAAGTCGATTCCTCATAAAATGTTTGTATAAAAAAACGTGTAAAACATTACTCTGTTGTCTTAGACAGATCTAATGGTTATATAATCTCTCTGCCTCTTCTAATCCAAAAAAAAATAACACGTTTCTGAACATATAGCATTCAGAGTATAACATGCGGTCTCCCTTTTTATGGAAGACAGCATGTTTTAAATCTATTAATATTTCCTAACTTACATATATAAGTTTCCATAACGAGTCACTGGAGACGGCCCATTAATAATATATATATAGAGAGAGAGAGAGAGAAAGTTTTTAACCTGGGTATACTATATGTTAAAGTATACCCAGTATCTTTATTTGGTATTTTGAAATTTGCTATCCTACATTAGTTACTAAGTAACACTTTATAAAATTTTCTGTTATTGTTCGATTGCCTTTCTGCATTTCTGTACTGATGATGCTTATGAAATTTAGGCAAAAGTTCTATAAATAAATTTTAATGTGAATTTTCCTCTCTTTTTATAGTTTGATATTCATTATTAATAATATTAATTACTTACATAAACATAACTTTTTGTGTGTATAAATTTTATCTGCCAGTGTACCACAGATATCCTCAGTGTGATTTGAAAGATGGCCTACAACATAAACTTATATGACATAATAATTAATATCAGATATGGAATAATGGAACAATAGATATAGATTTAGGAATTGAAGTAGACCAGCACAGTTCTTATTATAGCCAAAGTTCTAGTGATGATTAAAAGGTGTATGTGTGTATTTATGTGATTGTGCGTGTGCACACAATGTTATGCAACACCATTTTCTGCAAAAGGACTAAACCTCGCCCATTGGATCTGTTCAGATTAGGATGATGTAGTAATGCTTCCAGTTTTTCTTAATATTTTTTCCATAAAGAACTTTGACTATGGAGTATGCTATTACCTCCATAAATACACCCATACAGTTTCAGATAGTGGTACATGATGTATATCTCTTGCTTACAAGACAAACTGTCACAGATCTCTTAGGTTAGCTAAAGTAACATAAATCACAGGTGCAATGGATCTGATCAGGAAATACCATTGCAGGAAGCTTCTCCTTTTGGAAAGTTTTCTTCATTTTTATGTTCTCTGAATGATTACATAGATCACTGCCTGTGTGGAGATCTGTGGCTGTTTTCATTGCAAGAAATAGAAGTACATTAAGTACCATGAACCAGAAAAGTCTGACTTGTGATGAAGCATGCAGTCATCTTTGCACATGGGGTTCAATAGAAAAAGTGTTGCATAAGAACAGGTTTCCTATAGAAAGAGAAGCTGGAAATCATGACTATTTTTCTTAATTGCAGGAAATAGTGTTGTTCTGTACTGCTCATCAATTTTTTTTTTTTTTTTTTTTGTACACTTTTATTGAACCCTTGCTATGACTTTAGTTATTGCTAGACTGTGTTGCTCTACCCACAGCCTGGTTGCTGAGTGGTTAGGCTACCCATTCTCTGACTGTGGCTTTGAATCCAGTTGCAGGCATGAATGGTTTGTAAATGTCATTACCTAGTGTTAAACTATCACTCCAATTATAAGAGACCTTCAAGTGCTTGAAAAAATATTCCATGTTTGGTCTCTAGAAGCAGGGTTTCCAGATTATCTAATCCTTTTATGTGAATCTCACCCACCCTAACACACCTACAAAAGGTGGAATTCACATGAAAAAACAATTCAAGATTCCATATGTATGGTTAATTCTTCTGTCATATATGCTTGTGCTGTTTTCTAGTCTTTCAGATTCTGCTGAAGATGTATATACCACATCAGGTGAAAATTCTATCTGTAAAGAATATTTTTATATAATTATTTCCTATTCTTGTTTGATTACATTGATACTTTGTTGTTTTAGCTGCCTGGTTTACTTGAGTGATTTTGTAATATTTGACTGTTCATTTCATTATATCCATATTGTTTAAAATACATTTAAAGTGAGTTAACATTGGGATAAATTTTAACTCATCATTCCTTCTTTCTACGGCCATTATGTTTGTGGTCTTTGCTCTCAGTTCAATACAGTACTTGGTAATAGTAGATTGCATCAAAGTAATAGGAAGTGTCTTTATGCATTTACAAATAAACAAATGAAATGTTAATCAGATTGACATTATGGAATGTTTCACCTCTCACAACTATTAAGTAAGTGTAAACCTTTAACACACTGCTAAGAGGTGATATATTGCCATGTATATTTTTCTTACTGTGATTATATTTGTTATATTTATTTTATTCTTAGTAGGTATAACTTAAATGCAAAAACCATTGGAAAACTAGTTCATGGTTTCTGTATTTGTTTGGTATACTTATGAACCAACTGATTCTTGCTTGTATTGCAGAACATTGTAGTGGCGTACTGTACTTTTCTTTCCTGTTTTGAGGAACAAAATATTTGATAAAAAATGAGCTTTTGTAAACAATGAAATGTTAACATATTAGATATGTTATTCTAACACCAAACTGCCTTGTTTTGTTTTATTTTTTTTTTAAATTGGGATTGTGTCATTGTAATGTTCTCTCTCTTTCTTTTTTAATCTGTTATATTAATAGCAGTGTATTTTATTCATTTTAAATGTACATATTTGTCATGTATTATTTTCATCAGTAATAATAGCAACCAAGCTCATTAAATCATGAGAGAACTCCGTATTATGAACTAATTAATTCAAATATTATCTTTGACATTGAGTTTTAAATTATTAAGTGTATTTTTGTACAACAAAAAAAAATATCATTTATTGGAAATATAAAAAAATGTACAAGAAATGTTTCTGCAACATTGGGATGACTTTTATTGTTTGTTTTTTAACATCAGTCAGTTTAGTAACAGCAAAATTGTAGACTATACTGCAAAACTTTATTACTTGTTTGTTCATCTGTTAACATCAGTTTCATGTATTTCTGGAATGTACCTGCAGTTTAGTGTCAATGTAAATAAGTGTAAATAAACACTTTATTTTAGAACATAATTCATCTCCATGTGGTTTTATACAATTGACAAGTTAATCACTAATAAAAAAAAATAAGTTGGATGATGAAATGCTCAAATTTGTTACTGTATTTACACATGTGTATGTGTCTTAAATTGGAAGTACTATAATGAAGTTGGTATTTAATCATAGGACATTTTACCCCCAGGCTTTTTTTTCAGTACTTAGTAGATAGGAGTAACATTTAGCTGTTTTGCTGATTCAATATATCTTTTTTTTTAATTGCCACATTTAAGATAGTATATTTATATTATATTTAAGATATTATATCCTAATAAATATTTCGTTCTGCAACAGTCTTATGAATACAGTATATGCTATTTGCATCATCATCATGCTTGTCAATGATTTAGGTCTAGAGTGGCCTGTTCCAGCCTTAGAAGTCATCATTGAATCTCCTAAGAGGATGTCCTGGTTTTCTTTTTTCTAGTTGTTTGTATTTGCATTGGATTGAAAAGCTCCCCATACACAACCTGCTGATACCCACGATAGGGGTATCAGCAGGTTGTGTATGGGGAGCAATATCCAGGAAGAGGAAAGTCACTAGTGGTGTGCCTCAGGGATCTGTTTTAGGGTCATTGCTGTTTAACTTGTATGTTAATGATATGGGCAATGATATGGATAGAGAACATTCAGTTTTAGATGCAAAAAATGATGCAAAATTGGGACAAACTATGAAGAGTAGAGAAGATGCTGTGGCCTTAGGATGAATGTACAGGAAATGTTTCTGCAACATTGTAATGACTTTTTTTATTGTTCGTTTTTTTAACATCAGTCAGTTTAGTCAAAACAAATTAATTGAATAAATTGAGCGAATGAGCATGGAAATGGGAATGAGAGTTCAATGTTGCAAAATGTAAAGTTTTAAAATTTGGGAAAACGCTTGTTGGAGGTGGAGGAAATAAGGGATCTTGGGGTGATAGTAGATAAGGATTTGAAATTTAAGGTACACATTGCCAAAATTTTGAGGACAACACAAAGAATTCTGGGAATGATGCAGAGGACTGACTTGTAGAAGTAAGGAGATTCTTGTTCCATTGTATAAGGCTTTGATTAGGCCACACATGGACTTCTGTGCCCAAATTTGGTCACCTAGTTTTTAAAAGGATGAGATGTTGGAAAGGGTCCAGAGGGATCTCTGGAATGTTGAATATGAAGAAGGGTTGAGAAGATGCAATTTACTACGTAGTCTAATGGATAGGAGGAAGAGGGATGATATGATAGAGATCTACACGTTAGTAAGGAGTTATAGAATCAATGTTGGAGAGGTTTTATAACAAACAGTGGGGGATCAGGGGAGAACCAGAGGTCATCCCTGGAAACTGTGTAAGGAGAGTGAGAAGCAGGTTTTTTGCATGCAGAGTTGTGAACGATCGGAATGCCTAAAATTGTATTCTCTTCTTTTCTCTATTATTAATTTTAGGCAAAAGGCCAGGTCTATACATGATGGTCCTTTTCTAAATCCATTCTGTACTTCCAAAATGAAGTTTTCAGAATATTTTATTAGTTTATTTAAAATTCTGATATATATTTTGTAACAGGAATTTAGAATACTTCTATAATTTTTAGGGTCATTTCTACGCTTTTTTTAAGGATAGGGATCATAATTGCATTTTTCCTTCTATTGGTGGACAATAAATTACACAATAACCACAGTAATTAATTTTAATGAAATGAAAGTACAGATATTTCGTACTGAAAATAACATCCATGTGTAGAAATAAGCAAATCAAAGGAATATAAATACAAGGTACAACAGCAGTCGGTGGTTTACCAATTAAAAACTTGCAGCATGCTAGATATTATTAATATTAATAATTTAAGATAATAATACTAAAAATTATTAGCTCAAGGCCATAACTTTGCTGTGGTGCCTAAATGCATCCCGTATCTTGATTTTTTGCATATTATCGAACGCAATCTGTCAGGACTTACTTTCCAGCGAAGATGCTAATAAACTACGCTTTGAAGTTTCTGCTAAACTTTTTAAAAGCAAATTACCTCCATGTAATTTATCTAGTGCTGAAAGCTGTGTGCTGTTTTTCATTAAGACAAAAGAGTAATGTACCTATTTTGAAAGCAGATAAAGGAAAAGTAGTAGTGGATAAGACCAACCATGAGAGGAAGATAGACTGCCTTTTACAGGATACTTCCACCTATCAAGAAATTGTTGTAGTTATAACCCTACAAAAATGCAAATTAAATAAGCTTCTTGATGAAGTTGTTAGTTGGGATCAAAATACTTTGGACAATTTGTGCGCTCATTTTGGAAGAACTCGTTTATTTATATGGCCTCCCAAAAATTCATAAAGAAGGTTATCCAGTAAGTCCCACCGTGAATTGTATTGACTCGCCCACCTATAGAATTGCTAAATTTGTCACATTAACTTCCCATACTGGACAATCCTGATCATTCATTAAGAATTCCACACATTTTCTTGAAAAAATCTAGGATATTCAAATACAAGAGTCGAATTTGTTAGTCAGCTTTGACGTTTCCCTCTTTACCAACATTCCATTATCTATCACTTAATTTACTATCTGATGATTAACCTCCTGATATTGCAAAGATTTTTGAATTTGTTATACAAGAAGGTATTGTCATGGGTAGCCCTCTGTCTTCACCTTTGGCAAACTATTTTTTCAGCCATCTGGAAGATACCTTGTTCTTATCCATTCACCCCCAACCCTCTCATTGGTTTCATTATGTTTCAGATGTCTTTGCTGTTTGGCCTCATTCTGAAAATGAACTTGCCACTTTCCTACAACAGATCAATAGCCTTCACCCATCCTTATGCGCACAGTCTGGTAATTTATCAACCAGTGTTTATCAAAAACCTACAGTTACTGGTAGATACATTCATCAAAAGTCAGTCTGCTCATCACACCTCTCAAAAAAAGGGTGTTATCAAGTCTTTAATTAATAGAGCACATAATCTGTGTTTCTCTCCCTCAGGCTTACAACAAGAACATCTCACTATCAAAATGTTAATGGAATTTAATGGTTACAGCCCTAATAAACCAGCAGATAATTGACTCCTATGTTTCAATACCTCAGGATTCTTCAACAGACCACAGGGTTCTAATCCCTTATATATCTGGCATCTCTGAACCAATTGGTAGAATTTTGAAGTATCATCTCATTCCCACATATTTTCCGATCAACAAAATTTCTCATCTGTTACCATCTACAAAGATAAACTGGCCCCTCTATCATTAGCTAGGTTTACCAGATGCCTTGTGAATATAATCTGACATACTTTGAGCAGACAGGCTGTTCTGTGAAAAAAAAAAAAAAAAAAAATATTAATGAACATCAATATTATATAGAATGCATGAAATCTCAAAAGTCTGGTCTGGCAAAACATACATTAAATACAGTATCCAGGGGATGAAGCTCGTCTTCCATAGAAGCAGGTTTAAATATGAACGCCTTTTCAAAGAAAGTTGCAAAGCCGTTTTACATCAGCCCAATCTGAATCAGAACGATTGTCTCTCTCTCTCCCAAAAGTTTAGGAGATTTTTATCTTATGTAACCATCAAAAATATATATCTGTCTGTATAGAAATTCTAATTTCAATTCGGCGTTTAATTTTACGTTATCTTTAGTATCTGTACTTAAATGTTTCAAAATATTATATACATTGGTTCTTATTTTATTATAAAACATGTTCTAAATTAGAAACAAATGTGTTCCATGAGTCTCATCTTTTTTCTGATTTCTCTTTTAGCTGTAGCTCTTACTCTTTTATATTCTATTTCATCTTCTAATCTTTGGCTGCTTAGCAATTTTTGATATACTTTTTTTTTTCTTTCTTTTTATTGAATTTTTTGGTCTTTCCTAATCTTTCATTTGCTGCTGTATTTAGTATCATTTTTATATTAAGCCATTCTGTTTCTATTTCTTCATTTCGTTTTATTTTATCAAAATATTGGTTAATTCTTTGTTCATGCAGCCATTGTATATTTGTGTCATTTTTAAATCTAGTTTTATAAACAAATATTTTAAATGTTCTTTCTGTTCTTGTTATTTGTAGCCAATTTGAGGCAGCGTGCCAAATTCTTAGCGTTCCAGTGGTTTTAAACGGCCCAGAAGACGAGGTGGGGTGGCGCTGAGAAAGAGCACCTAGAAGTGGTTAGTAGCTGTGATCAGGGATAGCTCTACCGACTGTGCAACACGTGCATTTGCACGGGGCCGCAAAATTGGCCTAAACTATTCGAAACGAAAAATAAATAATAGTTATTTATTCCTTCTCTGTTGAAACCAAGCTTCAGGATGTCGTTTCAGTTAAATTTTTACATAATAAAACTTCATTGTACTGTATATTTTTAAAAAAATCATAATCATTTAAAATAATGTAGTATTGTGTTGCGTTTAATATCGCACTGTCAATGTTAATATCAGACGACGTGACAATAGCAGAACACCTATCTTACATTTATTTCCGATTCCATTGTTGGCCGTGAGTTGACCTGAGGGTAAATCTCATTTAACCAATGAGATCAAACCATCATAATGAGTTAATTGGTTAAGAGTAAACCAATTAAAGAAATAGAATCAAAATACAGTTGTACAGTGATTGTTAATAATACTTTTTTTGATACAGTTATTAGGATTTGGCTTTTAAAATAATTTCAATATGTCTGATGAAAGAAAAAAACTATCAGGCGCAGAATATAGCAAACGAAAATCGGAAAAGAATGCGATATTCAGAAACAAAGCAGGACTTTGCATAAATATCTAAAAACTGAAACAGGTAATGTAGTACAAGAGAAAATAAGCGAAAGGACCGAAACCAAAAATTCTGAGCTCATGGCAAGTACTTCTCATTGCGATCCCAGTAATATCGACATTAATAAAATGAGAGCGAAAACGAAACTGATTTAACATCTTGCTCTTCAGAAAAATTAAGCGATGAAGTTGAAATGAAATGAACAGCATCAACATTGCGTTGGGAATCCTTAAGAAACATATTACAACTCTAACTCCCAAGCCACTAAGTACCACCCGCTGGGAATCTAGAATCGAAGCCGTTCGCCCTTTAAGAAAAGATATATTGAGAATTGTATGATGCTTTGATAGAAATTGCCGATGACGAGTCACTGACAAAATGGCGAGACACGAAGCCGAAACTCTTCCCTTAAGCTCAGAGATTTTAAATTTTTATGTTGTTTGCTATATGGCACTATGTTTTAAATGAAATTAATGTTCTAGTAAATTATTGCAATGCAATAATTTACTAGAACATTAATTTCTAGAATTCCATCCAGCAAGATGGAATCCCTCCTTAAGTGATGCCGAAAGACTGAAAATTTTAATGAAAGGTCCGCCGGCGAGACCAAAAAGTGAATTCGTTTTTCCGCGCAGCTCTAATGGGAGTAAATTTTCATTAAATCATTACACTAGGGAACTAAGCAATGGAGAACATATTAATTGGTCATGATTAGTGTATTCTAAAGAAAAAGATTCTAGATTTTGTTTCTGTTGCAAGTTGTTTTCCAGTAATAAAATTTCACTCACTGCTGATGGATATAACGATTGGAGACATATCTGTATGAACACGAAAAATCTAAAAACCACTTGGAGTCCCATAAGAAGCGGATTGAGTTGTCGTCTAGGCTTAAATTAGAACAGACGATTGATTCAACGCAATAAAAAATTGTTAAATGCAGAGGCTCTGCACTGGAGGAGCATAATAAAACGCCTAATTGCCATTGTTCAATTTTAACTCAGCAATGTTTGCCCTTTCGGGGAACATTTTATATAAATTGTATGTTCATAAAATAACGGCAATTTTTTAAGCTTGTTGAATTAATTGCCAGATTCGATTATGCTCTGTCTGAACATGTACTGAGAGTATCTCGTGGATCGGCACAACGTTATCTTGGGAAAAACATTCAAAATGAATTGATTTCTGGAGCCATAAAAAGAAAAATAATTTCTATGGTGCAGAATGCTAAATATTACAGCATAGGTAGAGACAGTACTCCTGACGTAAGTCATATTGAACAATTAACACTAATTGTAAGATTTCTTAATATGGATCCAGGTTATATCAATATCCATGAGCACTTTGTTGGTTTCATTCCTGTAGAAGCCACTACAGGTTCATTTATAACAATGTATTCTTAGAAGTTGAATGTATTCTTATCGCAAACATGAGTGGCCAGGGTTGCGACAACTGATCAAACACGAAAGGAAAACATTCGAGTTCAACAACGTATTAGGGATTTGAACTCTAGTGCTTTTTTATACCTTGCGCTTCTCATTCTCTAAACTTAGAGTTCAATGATACTGCTATGCCATCTAGTGAAGGGATTTCATTATATGAAACAGTTCAGAAATTGTATGTGTTTTTCTCAGCATCAATATATTGGAAATCCTTTAAAAACATATTACAACTCTAACTCCTAAGCCACTAAGTACCATCCGCTGGGAATCTAGAATCGGAGCCGTTCGTCCTTTAAGATACGATATTATATTATATTGAGAATTGTATGATGCTTTGATAAAAATTGCTAATGACGAGTTACTGCTGAAACTTGTTTTAAATGAAATTAATGTTCTAGTAAATTATTGCAAAGTAGTGGCGGCTCGTCCATAAGGGCTGCATTGAATGCAGCCGTTATGGATGAGCCGCCACTGTTATGAATATAAGGGCAGGAGGAGCCGCACTGTTGCAAATCATTAAAATGGAATTGTTTTACTGCCATATCTACTTTAAGAAATGTTCTCCAAAGCCTTGCGAATATCAGAAATGATGAATCATTTCAAAAATTTCTTGTAGATGCTACAACATTAGCTGAAAAAGTTGAAGCTGATCCTAATTTGAAACCAACATTTGTAAATACTAGAGTCGGCAGAAAAAATAGCATGATTATGAAGCAAAAGATGAGCCTATTTCTGATCCAAAAACTAAATTTAAAATTGAACTGGAGTGTTTTTTTATACCTTGCGCTTCTCATTCTCTAAACTTAGTTTTAAATGATGATGCTGTGCCATCTAGTGAAGGAGTTTTTCTTTCTTGATCTGGCAACGAGTTCTATCCACGAAAGATTTGGGCAATTGGAATACTACAGTTCGCATTTTTCGTTTATATATATATATATATATATATATATATAATTAGGGTTACCAAGTAATTTTATAAACTTGGTTATTTTACTCCTAATCCCAAGTAAGCAAACAGTTAAGTTTGCGCCTGAACGTAGTTCAAGTCTAAAGGTGGTGCAACACCAGGCCAACTCATATTATATAATTATATATATATAATATATAATATCTCAATTGAAATCTGAGGCAACAAATGAGCTTTTAAACAAATGTAAAAATCTAGAAAGTATTCGAATGCATCAAGAAAATAGCCATTGAGCTATTTGATGAATTGAGAATAGTTTACCACTTAGTACCAGAAAATACGCCGCCAATCGAAGTGCTATATTATATAGTTGAAGACAACTTTGCTCCTAATGGTTGTAGCCTTAAGAATATTACTGTCATTACCGGTACCAGTTGCGAGCGTAGTCTTTCAAAACTAGAGCTTATTAAAACTTATTTACGTTCTACAATGGCCGAAATCGATTGGAAGGTCTTGCCATGATTTTAATTGAACATGAAATCTGGCAGAAATTAGACTACACTGGCCTTATTTGTGATTTTGCGAATATCAAGCAAGAAAAGTTTCGTTTTAAACAATGTGTTTACATTTTAACAGTGAAATTGTAAACTAACTTTTGTTAAGACATGACACGTGTTCTAAAATCTAAAAAAAAATATATTTACCATAGTTACGTGTTTGTGATTTAGCAGTTCTTCATTCTACATGACGTGATGAGCATTACTTACATGTAAGTTAATAGTAACATATTATAAAAACAAGTTTTAGGTTGTGTTGATAGTATTTGTGATATTAATGAATTTTGGAGCAATAAAATTATTGATTTTTCAAATAAAATAGCTTTTAATAATTGTTATAATTATTTTTTTTTGAAAATAAAAAAAAAATCTGCTAACGCCTTTTTATTCCGAATTTCAAATTGGCCATCATAAATAGCGTAAGTGCTGTGTTCTTAAATTCAATAATATCTTGCTGTCTTTTTTGTGCAGAAGGATTCAGGTTGAGGGGGCTACAAAAACTATAACAACCCTGAAGATCGTCGACTAAAGGACGAATTACATATGCTACTGGCTTTAGCGTTTGTCCCTGTTGATGACGTTGTCGATGCCTTCAAGGAATCGAGAGAAGAGGTCTGTGATGATATCTTAACAATTTTTGATTACTTCGATTTGAATTATATATCTGGCCGAAGAGCACAGGAAGGAAGGTGTTCAACACACAAATGATTACTTTTTTGTGAATGGATTTGGTGTTCGGAGACTTCAAAAGGTGTTGTCGAATGTAGTGAATGTGAATGTACAGAACCAGGGAAACTAGAGTTATTAAAGGGGGGGGGAGAAGTAGATATGCAGATTTTAGGGATACAGTTGAGTATGTGAATGTGTGTAATATGCTCAAGCGAGTAGGAAAGACCACGAATCAGAATGAGATAGTATAAGGCATCAAAATAGGGATGGGACAATTCGGCTTCTGCAATTCATGTATACAAATTCCAGAAGTATTAGGAACAAGAGGGAAGAATTTTTGGCCTTGGTTGGCACTTCCAGACCACAGGTTATTGGCATTAGTGAAACATGGCTGACAGAAGATGACACAGCTAGTGGGATTGAATGTGAGGGGTATGGTGTGTTCAGGAGAGACAGGGAAAATAAATTGGGGGAGGTGTGTTATTGATGATTGCGGATGACCTACAGCCAAGGAGAATAGAAGTGGAACTGCAGGATAGAGAAAAGAGCACATTTGAGGCTATTTGGTGTAAGATTGAAATTAGCAAAACAAAATATACAGTTGGATGCTGCTATAGACCAGGTGATGGAATAGATGGTGGAGATAGTTTGCATAAGCAAATAGAAGAAATGAGTGGAAGGAGGGTAATTATTATGGGAGATTTCAATTAGGTAACATTGATTGGGAGGAGAGGACACATGAAAGGAAGGAATTGGATTTTATGCGGTTATTAAAGGATAAATATCTGCGACAGCATGTAATGGAAAATACTAGGGGTCAGAGAGTGCTTGACCTGGTAATTGCATCTGAGAATTTGGCTGTAACGAATATGACCATGTTGCCACCAATCGGTGAGAGTGATCATAGGGTCTTGACTTGGGAGGTGGCTAAAGGTGTGGAATTTACAATTAAGACAGGGTACATGTGGAATTATCAGATTGGTAAGTATGACAAGCTTAGGAGATTGATTGGTACAGTGCCATGGCATGTACGACTGCAAGGGCTAGAAGTTGACAGTGCATGGGAGGCGGTTAAAAAGAGTTTGCATGAAACAATGGCTGACTGTATACCTAGAGTCCGAATAATAAATCAAGTAGGAGTTTAATGGATGAATAACGCCATTAAGCTTAAGCTGCAAAAAAAGAAAACTATGGAGGGAATTTAAGGAGAAATGTGACCAGCAAGCACATGAACAGTATAAAGCCCAGGCCAAAAGGGTAACGAGTGTGGTAAGAAAAGCAAAAAAGGATTACGAAAGAACATTGCCCATGCAGGCTAAAGAGAATCCTAAATAGTTTTTTCGATATGTTGCAAGTAAAAGAAAAAATGTATATGGCAGAATGATTTCAAAGAATGCTGATGGTAGGGAGGTAACCGAATCAGTTGATATAGTTGAATTACTGAGCGAGCACTTTGCAAGATTATATCATCCAGGTGGTGACATTGCAGAAATGAATGAACAAATACAGATTAATAGAGAATAACTTGTATCATGATGATTCGTGCCCGCCATCAAAATAAGGATATTACGACTGCTGCCCAATGCTCCCTGAATACAGTAAAAACAATCAGGCATGAACTAGAGACTTGCAATGGTGACTACGAGGATGTAGCAAGAAGAAAGATCCCTAGCAGACGATCTGATTGCGTTCGTACAGCAGAATTCCTCGCAAATCTGCAGGAACAGGTGTTGAAGAACCCTGGCATTGGAATTCGGGCTTTGTTCGTGGAGTTTCTAACTGTAGTCAAGCCCTGGATAACAAGGGTAGCCAATGGTAGGCCGTATGTATGGCAGCAGGATTCGGCCCCTTGCCACACCTCTGGGAAAAGTCAAAAATGGTTGTCTGAAAATTTCTACGACTTCACCAGTCCAAATGTTTGGCCTCCAAACTCCCCAGACCTTAACCCCATGGATTATTTTGTATGGGGCGCAGTTGAAAAAGACACCAATCGCACTTCCAGTAATACAAAAGGGCAGTTAATGGATAAAATTAAAACAGTTTTTGCGGCCCTTCCTAGGGAGACTGTAGCATCAGCTTGTTCGAGGTTCCGAAGCAGAATTGAAGCTGTGATCGATGCTAATGGTGGTTATTTTGAGTAAATCTTGTTGATAGTATTGTAATTAACTCTGCCTGTAATGTTTTTTTGTCAATTCATTAAATTTAATAGATACAAAGAAGATTTTCTTTTTCCTTACGAAACTGTCAAATTTATCCCGAACACCCTGTAGATTATACGGGAATTGTGGTGAATGAGGTGGAGGTGAGTAGTCTATTGCATAACCTCAATGTCAATACATCTGTGGGATTGGATGGTATACCAGCTCGTGTCGTACGTGAAGCGGCTAAAGAATTGTCAGTACCCTTGACCATTTTGTTTAATTTGAGTCTCGGGTCTGGGTTAGTCCCGAGGGGATGGAAAGAGGGGAAAATAGTTCCACTGCATAAAGGAGGTTCCAAGACTACTGTTGTAAATTACCGACCGATTAGCATATTAGGAATCGTTATCAAGGTCTTGGAGAAAATAGTCAAGAGGAAAATACAAGATTGGACAGATGAAAATCGGATACTGTATGGGGGACAATATGGTTTTATGAAGGGTACATCATGCCTCAGTAACTTGCTCACGTTTTATAACACAGTGACGGCTGAACTGGATAAGGGTAATGGGTTTACAGTGATTCTACAACCTTGCCAAGGCCTTTGACAGGATACCACATGGAACTCTAATCAGTAAACTGGAGCAAATGGGGATGGACATAGGGTTGGTTAGATAGATAGGAGGGTGGTTGATGGAGAGATACCAGAGAGTGGTTTATTCAGGAGTGGAGTCTAAAAGACGGCTTGTGACTAGTGGTGTGCCACAGGGTTCTGTTCTTGGACCACTACTTTTCAATTTGTTCATTAACGATATAGGAAAGGATCTGAGAGGAAGTGTTCACTTGTTTGCTGATGATGCAAAGTTGGGTAGAGTAATTGTGAGTGCACAGAATGTCAAAATTTTGCAGGATGATTTGGATAGTTTGGAGGACTGGGCTAGGGAAAATGGATGTCAATTTAATGTGGCAAAGTGTAAGGTTATGCATTTTGGAGTGAAAAGATTAGCAGCAGTATATCACATTGGTGGAACCGTACTCCAGGAGATTGATGAGGCCAGGAATTTGGGAGTGTTGGTGGATAGGGAGTTGAAGTTTAGGGGGCACATTGCAAAAGTGGCTAAATCAGCTCATCAAATCACTTGGTTATGAAAAATACTTGAACAAGCAGAGACAAACAAGTTATTGTTCCTCTGTTTTGAGCCTTGATAAGACCCCATCTAGACTACTGTGCCCAGATATGTGCGCCAGGGTTTCTTCTTGATGGGGAGGAGGTGGAGAGGATCCAGACACGAGTGACCAAGATGATAGTAGGTCTGTGAAATGAACCTTATGAGAACAGATTGAAGATTTGTGGGTTGCAAAAATTGGTTGAGAGGCGGAAAAGGGTGATATGATTGAGACATTCAAATTACTGAAGGGTTCCTATAAGATTAATTCAGAAGAGATTTTTGGGAATAGGACTGGTAGTGGGAGAACTAGGGGGGGGCATACATGGATGCTGGGCAAGAATGTGGTTAACAATGGTGTTAGAGCCAGGTTTTTTACTTGGAGAGTGATAAATGAGTGTAATAAACTACCAGAGTCTGTTGTGGGTGCTATGACTGTGAATGAATTCAAGGCGAGGTATGGTAGATACTGTGTGAATGTCGAATAGTTGTTCTTGACATGATGTTAGGGCCTCCCTCGATGAGTCTGTCGACTCCTTGGAGTTGCCCAAAATAATAATAATAATATCACCCCTCTCGTCATCCATGCACTCTATGGAACAAATATGAGTCCGGTTTCATAATCAACAACGGACGAACAACCTGAGCGAAGGGTTACATAACCGCTTCCAGCAAGTAGTTGAAAAGCACCACCCCAGTTTGTATTCAACTATAACAGAGTTATAAAAAGAGCATGCTGACTCTGAAACATGATACGTGAGTTCAGTATGGGCAGAATAGTAAAGGTAGTACCAAAAAGGAAGTGGACGGTTGTTCAGAAGAGGATTTTAGCATGACTTTTATTAATATATTTTAGATTTCGTTATTTGGAATTGAACATTCGGAAAAATGGTCGGGAATCGTTTTTAATATATAAGTTTATATAAATAATTTATAACTTGTTTGCCCATATTTATAATGGGAAACAGTGTTGACATTCCATAGCTTTCGCGGATTGTATGATTATAGTCGAATGAGGTTGCACTTGTAAGTAAAACTAGTTATTTCAGCCATTCTTTCATTCAGTCCCGAAAAATAATAATTTCGCAAATGATTGCTTTTTCCTATTTCTGTGTGTGTTATATGTTTTATGTATTTAAAACTCCTATTAAAATTCAAGTTATCCGTGACTCACTCGAGTATATTTGCCACTGATAAATCTAATCTTACCACGAACTCTGTGCTTCTCATAAAAACGGCGTGCGGGAAGCATAGTTATTGTTCATTTGACCTTTATGCTTTCCATATTTAAAATTTTATTAATGGATAAATAGAGCCTGTGTAGCTCAGTGGATGTGGCGTTTGCATACCACGGCGCTTGGCCGCACGAAGGAAGACTTGGTTTCGAGTCTAGTCGGCGACTAGAGGAAATTTTTCTAAGCCTTTTTTCGACCGGTTCCCGAGTTAGTCGATCTCTGGCACGGGCAAGCAGATTTTTTTCTCCTGGAAACTCGGGTTTTTCGTCCTGTAAACTCAAGAAAATCGACCGTAGAACCCACATTATTTCAGACATTAAATATATTGTGTTAGGGTTAGGGACCACGAGATGGTGGCACAGTTGAGCCGTCTCTCTTCACTGTGTACCGCTTAATTAGTGATAGCCTTGGGCCATCTGTCTCTGATTGGGTACCAGTGGAGATTGAACTGCCCACTCAGTCTCCAAAAGTTAGATAGGGCTAAATGGCCTCGCCTACTCCCGTATACGGGAATAAAAATGCGTTAGCTGATTAATTGATAAATTAAAGTATTCAAAGTTATCCTACAGTTAATTGCATTGGACCAATTAAGATGCGCGCTGATGTGCTATGCACTCTTAAAACTTCCATACATCAATAAAAATGCAATCATAAAGTGAAATTAATGGGCATTTTGTAGCATCGATAAAAATGCAGTCATACGGTCAAATTGACGTGAATTTTGTAGCGCGGGTTGCATAAGGCACACGACAGCATGCCCAACCTAAATGGGCACGAGACGCCACTGGTAAAATTAGATGTAATCTTGGTGCTCTGTTATACAGATGTTGACTGTCCTGCCGTTTGTCCATAAGTAAGGTTGGCTGCAGGGTACCTGGTACTTATGACAATATGTGGAAGAGATAGGGTCCTCACCACATGTAGTCAACCATGAGTCACATCATGGTAGCCAAACCTCCTGGATAGATGACACATAAAGGGAAAGGGAAGCTTTTGGAGACAGAGTGGGCAATTCAATCTCCACCAGCAGCCAATCAGAGATACCTGGCCTACGTCTATCACTAATTTTAGGCGACAACCGATGAGGATACGGGAAAACAAGTGTTGCCATCTCTTGGTACCTAACCCTAACAGGATATGTTACTGTCTGAAATAATATGGGTACTACAGTCGATTTTCTTGAGTTTACGGGACGAAAAATACGACTTTCCCGGAGAAGAAGAAAAGAATCTATATAAAAGAAAATATGTTATTTATAAATAACATATATAAATATAATATAATAATATATAAATTTATATATCGATGGTAACACTGAGAGTGAGTTGGCAGAAGTTCAGAAGCACTTAGAAAACCTCAAAAGAAAGAACGCACATGGATATAGTCCTTCACAGAACAAAGTGAAAAATTGAAAGGATGCAGAAACAGCAAGAGATCAGTCGAACTGAGACCAGTAAAAAAAAAAAAAAAAAGTCCGAATCCAAAGAGAAAATATGAGAATAAACGAAAGCACAAGCAGATAATTTTTACGGATATTCTATGATAAGGAGAGTATTTCACGAGCGAAAGCGCTACAAAATCTTGTTTCCATAATTGCAAAAATCAATAAAATTAGTAATGTTGTTAGAATGCAGAAAGGGAAGGCGAAAGAATTGACTATTTTGGCTCGAACCAATGACCTAAGCTGTGAGAAAATACTGTCTGAGGGAGGATGTCAAAGCGTTGGAAGAAGCAAAAAAGAAGAGTGAGGTGAAGTTTGTGAGTCTTCAGCATGCTAGGATGGAGGCAAACTGAGAAGGACGGCGATGATGGCTAATGAATCAATATGCAGTAATGATGTAGAGTTCCTGGACCCATTGCCTGAGTTTGATGGACCTAAAGATTTGTATAATGTTGATGAACTGCACTTAAATGGATTCAGAGCGATGTGTCTAGAGAAAGAGCTTTGTTCACTGAGAATGTGTAAGCACAAAGTCAGGAAAATTAAAGAAATTAGGACGGATGCAGACAAATGTGTATGAAATGAATAAGTGTGTGAATGAACAACAACAAAAAAAAAAAAAAAATGCGGACTCTAGTCTCGGACAACAATATCGAATGGAGTAATCAGTTCAGGATGTAAAGGTCGTTCGATTAGGGGAATGCTACAATTTCTATATGCTAATACTAGAAGCATCAGGAATAAGAGGGAGGAACTGTTGGCAACTTCGCCAAAAGAATGGAGAGTAATGAGATATCGCTAACAGCAGATGACATCATTACAGGGAAAGAATGTGATGGATTTAGTATTTAAAGGGAGGATAGACTAGACAGGACGGGGGGGGGGATGAGATAATTCTGACGATAGCAGATGAATTGCAACCAACAACAGTAGGAGTCAATTGGGCAGACGCAATTCTTTTGAGTTAATATGGTGTAAGATCGAGGCAAATAGGACAGAAAATAAAATTGGTTGCTGCTATAGGACAGGATGTTTCAGGGATGATGTGGAAAACATGTATCAGCAGATTAGTACAATGAGTACAAATCGAGTAATTATTATGGGAATCTTCAGTTTCGGAGACATTGATTAGAAGGAGAAAATATCACATGATTGGAAGGAAATGGAATGTATACACTTACCAACATCCTTCAAGCAGAATATGACGGAGAGGACTTGTTCGAGAGTATTAGATTCTGTTATAGGATTAGACTTGTCCATAAGTAGAATGTCTACATTGCCTCCAATTGTTGAAGGTGATATGCGATCTTGACTTTTCAAGAAATTCCAGGTGATTATGGCAGGTGATTGTGATACACTTAGGAGGATGCAGTACCACAGTATAAAGATCTGCAAGCGCAGAATGTTCACAGTGCATGGGGGATAGTCAAGGAGTATCTGGAGGAAGCAATATCACACTGTATACCCAAGTCCATCGGAGACATTGAGGGTAAAACGGAGGGTAAATCGGGTAGGAGTTAGATGAGTAGTATCATTAACCATGAGCTGCAAATAATAATAATAATAATAATAAAATGTGCAGCAGGGTATATAAGGAGAAAGGTGACCTGCTAACTCATGAACAGTACAAGGATCAGGCAAGAAAGGTGACCATTAGTAAGGAAGGCAAAAGATTGGAAGAAGAAATTTGCTGAAGACGCAAAAGTAAATTGCAAAGCGTTTTTTCATTATGTGGCAAGTAGGAGGAAGAATGACTATGGAAGAATAACTTTAATGAGTGCAGATGGCAGAGAAGTAATGGAGGCAGACGAAATTGTTCAGCTACTGAGTGATCATTTTGCAAGGGTATATCATCCAAGCAAAGATATTGTTATGGCAGAGGAGGTGGGCATTGATATGAGGACAGAGGTTAATGAATTGGAGGTATTTAGGATATTTCAGAATCTGAATGTAAATACAGCTGTGGGATTGGATGGGATATCCGTTCGCGTATTAAGAGAATGTACATGGGAACGGGTGATGCCTTTGACCAAGCTGTTTAATTTAAATCTCAGCTCTAGCAAAGGCCCAAGAGAGTGGAAGGAGGACAAAATAATTCTTTGTATAAGAGTGGGTCTGTCTGTGGCAAACAATTATAGCCCAATCAGTATTTCAAGAGTGGGGGTAAAAGTATCCACCCATTCCTGAATTCTCAAAAAGAGAATTTAAGAATGGGTAGACAGGAATATGAGAGGCCGCACGGCTTTGTGGTGAGGTTTGTCATGTCTTGGTAATGTACTAACTTATTATAATAGAGTGGCAGCGGAGTTGGATAAAGGGAATGGCTACACGATGATACTGCTAGATTTTGCAGAGGAGTTTGACACGTTATCACACGGATCTCTATTATGCAATTGGAGATGGATATGAAACTGGTGATGTGGATAAAAGAATGGCTAATGGGCAGATGCTAAAAATAGTGGAGGATCAGAATCTAGGAAAAAGGCAGGTGATTAGTAGTGTGCCAAAGGGCTCAATATTTTGTACCACTCTGTTTAATTTGTACATATAAATGATAGGAAATATTTTAAGGGAGATATTCAGCTAGAATTGAGGCTTGAAAAAGAAAAGTATCATGTTTAGTAATAGAACAACAGTAGAACCAAATTTGTTAACTCTTATAGTCTTCCCACATTACTGAATGTACAACAATTTTATCACCTTTCATGATTGCGATTCCCTGGATACGATTATTACTGTTGGTATTAATTCCAAGATAGTAATGACAACATGAATGATTTCGAATCATTTTACCACTAAAAATAGTTCGATTTACACCAAAATTCCTAAATTTTTCGAACACTTTTCATTAAATTCCATTATCAGGGTAGATTTGTTTGTATTATTTCAAACCGTTCTGACGAATTTTGCCTCTAAATGTAATCGGATTTAAATCAAAATTTGGATCGCTCAGACAAATGTTGATAACGATCTGAAATATTAAATTTCATCAAAATCCATGAAGCTTGAATTAAGTGTTGTTATGTGCATGAGGAGGAATAGACATCAAAAGGCATAAGACATTTTGAGAAACTCACTCAACAACGCATTAATAGGAGAATCAAGAGAAGTTCCCATATAAGTTACTAACGTACCATAGGTTAATCAACCGACCTCTCATGTCTAGGCCCAACATAAAAAATAAATAAATTATGAGGGAAGGCATCAGTATGTTGGGCAACCTTTGTTAGCTACCTTAATAATACTATGTGGAATAATTTAAATTTTTGTATTTTAGCGCTGAAGACAGTGGCGGCCGGCGAGAATTTTAAGTGAGGATGCTGCATATACAAAATAAGAAAAAATAATTCATTTTTTACTAATCAGTAATCACTTTATTAATAAATAAATTTACATATTACAAAAATTGCTTTATTAAAAATATTTCACCCTCACTACAAACGCACATTCATTACAAAGTTTCGTACACAGAAATAGCGCGCTCAAGCATACAATATATCTGTAGAGACACTGCTCATAGAGCAGTGTCGGTTTTGACATTCTGACACTGCGTTAGATCGCAGTGCATTTGTTTCGTGTAAAGATAATTGAGAAAATATAATTCTTTTCATATTTTCAACAGTGACACTCGTCATAATTCAGCCTTGTATCTATAATAAATATATAATTATATGTTATTTTAATAGCATAAAATAAGATTTACTAAAAATATTTCACACACACACACACACACACACACACACACACACACACACACACACACACACACACACACACACACACACACACACACACACACACACACACACACACACACACACACACACACACACACCAATGATAAAAGTTTCGTATTTCACAGAAATAAAGCGGTCAAGCATACAATTTATCTGTAGCAACACTGCTCAACGAGCGTGTCAGATTCACTTGTTACGTGCCGTAACAAGTGCAAACGAATAACGGCGAGTCTAGCCGGAAACGACCGAACGTGATAATTCCGACACTGCGTTAGATCGCAGTGCATTTGTTTCGAAATCTAAAGCGTTAATCGAACAATTCCAACTATTAACTATTCAATCAATGTAGAAACACAAGATGTAACCTTTAATGTTGTATTGCATTTATATAATGTAAGCATTGTTATTATTTATAAACACAAACAAATTTAAAATTTTTCATTTTTTCCTTGGGGGTACTGTAGTGTCGCAGTGCTTATGTACGAGCCGCCACTGGCTGAAGATATAATCTAAATTCATTACTATGCACCGCATAGATTATCCAAGTCACTTCCAAAAGAACGCCTTTCTTCTTTTTTTTTCCCAGAAATCGAAGTATTGTAGTTTTGAAGATCCGTATTTGTATCACTCAATATGATGATCCTCCCCCCCCCCTCCGTTACGTAGATATGCTGGGTGAACCATCATTTCGCGACCTATAGTGATTGTTGGCTAATTTAGGCTCCCATCCAAGGTAGCCTTTCCTGGACGTTTACTACACTGAAAAATGTAATTAATTACATTTAAGTCGACCTCATACATTTCCTATTCAGTCATTGCTAAACTGATAATAATATAACTTATTATAGTACTTGGAAAGAGCAAGTAAATTCAATACAAATGCTTGGATTGGATAGAGGACTAAAACAATAATCAACCAAGGAAATGGAGCGTAATATAAATCACAAAAATCATACCAAATGGCGCTCTTATAATGCCAGACATCACATGAAATTAACACTAGATTTGGGTTAGAATTATTTAGAATAGTGGTGTCCTACCATCAGTCCCCGCGGCGGATATAGCTCGGGAATAATTTTTATACCAAAGAGCAAGGAAGCATTTTAAATTTCGTTATATCAACGTACATTCTACACTAATATAAGTGGAAATAAATGAATGCAAGAAACGATTGTGAAGAATAATGACATCGTTATATTAATTTATTCACCTTAAATGTCCTAGGTTCGATTCCCGTCGACGACGCGAGAAGCTTAAGGATCTTTCTCAGCCATAGCCAAGTTAGCCGGTCTTGGGCGTGGACAGCAGGATTTTTTCCACCACTTTATCTGGGGGTTTTCATCCCGCAAGCAGGCAAACCGGTCCAGTGAACACACGCGGATTACAGTCAGGAATACTGACCCAGCCAGAGGTCTGATTCGTCAGCTATGCCAGTTAAAAGTAAAAGTCTGATATTAAAAAAAAAAAGGGGGGGAAGAGTAAAGTAAAAAAACGAAAGTAAAATATTTTTTAAAAAAAAAAAATAAGTACGGTAAGTCATATTTTTAAACTTTTAATAAAAAGCTAAAAAATAATTACATGATAATAAAAACTACTTCCTTTCACATGTAAACAAGATATGGAAAATATAACACACTAATTTTTCTCCGAATCTAAACATTATAAAATAAAATTAAAATAAAACAGGAAAGCAAAACAATCAGATTGGCTGATTAAGAGAGCAACAGAAACAACAAATAAATCTTTGTAGAATGCGGGTAAGATATTTTTAGCCAAAGATAATTAAAAAAAGGAAATTCTAAGTTGGAAACTCTCTGACATCATATAACAGAGCGGAAATATGCACAAATGTCATCTTTGACACGAAAATAATCAGTAGAATACAGTGCTAGATTCGTTTACGAAGCTGTACATGTGAAGAATTTAACCAGTTCTTGTTCCTCAGAGTATTCCACCCTCTGTATGTCATCTTGGGGACTTCTTCCAGCCACACTTGGCAGAAATTATACTTACAATTTTTTCATAATTTTTAAAGAGTAGTGCGACATTACGCAATCCTGTCTCACTAGTTCTAATCGCAATCAATTCTGACATTTACTGTGCAACAATACGCACACTTTATCTGTTTCTTTCGTTATTCTCATATTAATCAGGAATTCCATAGCTTCTAAAAATTACGCATAATGTCGCTTATCAATATTGTCAAAAGCGTTGGCAAAAATCTATCTATATATATATATATATATTTTTTTTTTTTTTTTTTTTTCACGTGACTCTCTCCCACACAAAATGCATTTGTAAAGCTATAGTACGAGGTGCATTCCAGGAATTAAATTGTCACACTTGTACAATGAATGTGTTCTTCTGGACTGTTTGACTACTTTGAGAGATGAAAAACCTGAGTTTCTGGAAAGGAAAGCCCTTCCATAAGGTAAAAAGTAGGTAAATTTGATATCCCGCATTTTAAATCTAAAATCCCAGCTGCGCCATAGAAGTTTATTAAAATGGTGATACAAACTGAAAAGCAGCAAGTAATGTGGGTTGCAAAAATATTGGCCTCCAACAAAAATCTCATCTTATAATAAAAGTGGGACAAATAATATTCTGAAAGAGAGAAGTGCTTAGGAAATTTTGAGTATTCAATCTGATAACATACATCCTCCACTAATAACAAAATCGCAGTCAGAACTTGGTAAAATATTTGGTTCAACGTCATCTATTAATTGTACCATTTCCTCCTCATTATAAATCTGTTTCCCCATCAATTAATTCACTAATTTTGTTTTCAACAATATCGAAAAGCCGTCTAAGTGGTCATTACTACGAGTATAAAAATATTTTTTTTTTTTACATAAAAAAGCATTACATATCGCAGTGGTGTAGCTAGAGTTTTTGCCGCCCCTCTCAATACGCACCAAAAATACTACAATAAGTCAAAATAGTGAAATAAATTAAAACATTATGTTTATTTTTGAAGTAAAACTTTAATTTCAACATTCTAAAATTATTTTTCTTGCTTTTCCGTTAGCAAAATCATCGATGACATTGGCGAAGTCTATCACTCAGTTGCTGTTCTACAGACAGTATGGCAAGATTTCTAAAATGCAAAGTGCCGCCCTAGGCGGACAACCCCCCCCTCCCCCCGCTGCCCGCAGCTACGCTACTCCACTGCATATTGTATGTAACTCACCAGGAAATAAAATGCTCAGCTTGAAATATGCGCTTTCCTGGCAGAAAACGAAGACAACTTTCAGCAATAAACACTTTATACGGTAAACAATTGACGTACATGCGTGCTAAAGGGTATTTCCCCTAATACAGGGGTCGCCAAACTTCTTTGACCGTCGACCCCCCTTGAAGAGTTTCTTGATGTTTTATCGACCCCCTCTATTTTACTATTACGTAATTATAATAGGACAAGCGAAAAAGACGCTTATGTGAGTTTTTAGATTGTTTATTTTACAGTTACAGTGTTTATTGTATGTATAATATAGTATATATTATTATATTACTATTACCACTACTATTGCTATCACTAGTAATATCACTGGTATTACTAGTGATATTAATAAACTACTGGTATTAATATCACTGGTATTACTACCAGCCCTTCTCAATTCTTCAGCATAGAGAAATTTAGTTCATGAATGAATAACGATTGAATTATAATATGTATGTTGATGAATTTTAGAACATTAACGCTCACTTGTATGTTGATGACAAAAATGAGACTAGGATCGAATACGTGTAAGTATAAGTAAATAAGCAACCGCGCACGTGTTGCCATCTCGCTCCCGCCGCGCCGGCCGGGCGGGAACCACAGACATCCGTTTATTGGCCTACTTGATTGGCCTCCGTAACTATTTTCATGACCTTGCTCCATCTTACAGGTCTTATTCATGTCACTGTTCCTACGATTCACTCTTAATTGCGTTGTCATTCAGGATGGAGGTAATCCAAGTTAACCGAATTAAATATTACCCGTACAATGATGTCTTATATTTTTTCTATTGACCCCCCAATCAACCCCTCAGCCCGAATCGACCCCTAACAATGTTATATCGACCACTTTGGCGACCACTGCCCTAATATAAATTCACTACTTATAACTACATGCGCGATACGGGTAGATGCAAATTTAACGAAGATAAAATTTGATCTTTGCTTTTTTTCATGTAAAAAAAATTTTTTTATTATAATGGCCACTTAGAGGCTTTTGTGATATGGTTGAAAACGAAATTAGTTAATGGGGAAATAGATTTAAATGAGGAGGAACTGGTATAATTAATAGATGACGTTGAACCAAATGGCCCTCTCAACCGACTTAATGAGGAGGTGAATAAAAATAACATAATTCCGAAAGAACAATTTGGTTTCCGTACTGGACATAGCACTACACAGCAAATTCACAGACTGACTGAGTTCATCACTACAGGCTTTAACTGGAAACAGCACACAGGAGCTATCTTTCTAGATGTTGCAAAAGCTTTCGATACGGTCTGGCACAAAGGTCTCATCTACAAATTAATTGCAGCCAACATCCCTGTTTATCTTACCAAAATTATTAACTCCTTTCTACAGGACCGTAAAATTCAGGTTAAGTTGCGTGGAATTAGATCCTCACTGAAAAAAATCACTGCTGGTGTCCCTCAAGGCTCGCTGCTCTCACCGCTGCTTTTTAACATCTTTGTTTCTGATGTTCCTAGCACATCACTAACCACTATAGCTAGTTATGCGGATGATATGGCTATTCTTAGCAGATCTCTCAGGCCTAATATCAGCGACTACAAACTGCAGCAACAAATTTAGAGGACTGGTTCAAAAAATGGAGAATATCTGTAAATGCCGATAAAAGCACTGCCATTCTATTCACAAGAAGACAAGCATCTCACTTTGGAGAAGTTAAACTTTTTAACACAGCCATCCCATGGAGATCTAGCACCAAATATCTAGGCATTCAACTTGATAACCGTTTAAACTTTAACTCCCACATAGTTTATGCATGCAAAAAAGCAAATACTGCAATTGTACAACTCTATTCTCTCCTCAATAGAAGAAGTCAAGTCAGCACTGATAACAAACTACGGATCTACAAAACAATTATCAGACCATCGTGAACTTACGGATCGCCAGCCTGGGGTCACACTTCCCCCACTAACTTCAAAAAGCTACAAGTTATACAAAACAAGTGCCTCCGTATGATCTTCAACGCTCCGTGGTTTGTAAGAAATACTCTCTTACATCGAGATGCCGATATTACAGATATTCCCACTTTCCTCCATGACAGTGCTGCTGCTTATTTTGCCAAAGCAGCTGTTCATCCAAATCAACTCATTCAAGAGTCATCTAATTATGACGAACACGATAGGTGGAAACATAAGCGCCCGAAAGCTGCTTTGCTTATCGATTCTGGTACCTCCGTACAACCCTAAATAGGGTGAGCCAGGTGCTCGCTAACATTTAATACACGACTATTTCATACCGATTAAGGGATCGAAGTCCACGGGACTGTAATCCATCAAGCCATATCAGGTTATCAGGTTATCACCAAATGGCCGAGAAAGTTCTGCCGAAGTGGTGATTGTGATGAATCCATGAAGAATTCAGTTTAAAGAAATTAGCAGAAGGATTGGACTTGGCAAGAAAGTTAGGAAGTTATTTTAAGGATAATGATCCCTCAATGGAGCGCCCCGGAAAATTCACGAGACAATTGGATATTTGTTTAGCTCCATATTATGACCTTCATAAAAAATTGCAGCATAGTGGTAAGCAAGGTCTTATTACTAACTTCTTGATAACTAAACCAGCCGAAGTATGCAATAAGAATTATGCAAATGATGTCCAACATATTTCAAGTGATGATGACGTCTGGTCACTCGTAAATAAAGAACATCTACGAAATGTTGGTTTTGAAGACAGTGATGACGGTTAAAATATGCAACTTATTTTATTTTGCCTAAAACATTTTTGCATTATGTGCAATGAAGTTTACGTAAAATTTATAATTTCATAAGTGTATATTATGTATTTGTTTCATAATTTATATGTTTTCTTAATTTACATGAATTACCTGAATTAAATAAAAATATTTTTTGTTGGGTATGTCGTTATTTATATAATTAAAAAAAAAACGCTTTCGGAACATAACCCGACTTTTTCTATGTGATTTGAGTCTCGCATAACGCGATTTATATAACGCGGCATTTCTATGAAACCTAACATCCGCGTTATACGAGGGTCACTTGTACTATGTTTTTTCCTATACATACATACCTATGATAAAGTTTAATTTATAAATTAGGCACAGTAAGAGGTTAACAACAATAACTAATAATAAAATACCATAATTATAACAACATTCTGTAATAAAGTTACCTGAATGTGAATGGAATCTTAGTAACCTCATCACACTTCTTTTTTTTTTAAATTATTTATTTATTATTTTATAAAGTTGAGAACTTTCATCTTTTTACTTAAAAGGAAGCACTTTACGGCTTCTCTTTGGAATATTCGAATTGCCAACTTCACTACTGTTGCATTTTGCGGCCATTGGTAAGTAAAATAAGGGTTAATTGAACACAAGCACTGCGATACCGCGACAGTCAGTCTGATAACCGAGAACTGCTCAAAACGGTGCGCAGTTTCCGAAAGGTTGCAAGAGGCATGTAGCTTTCTCCGCCTTTGCAAAGAGTTGCCCTGGTGTTGGACTCCCTCTGGGATCAGTCGAATTGTCCATTACTAAACAAAAGAGCCATACGGCTTCATTTCGGCAATGTAAAATTACATCAGTAAAGTGGATACTAGATCCAACATTATTTCAAAGCCGAATGTTTGTAGAAACTACGAAAGTTTCGCAAGTTGATCTGAGAGCTTGCGAGAATACAATTATCGACATCCCCGAATTGCACAATACGTGACTTTAGTAGCTTAGGCAATTCGTAAATGCCAAGCCTTGCATTCTCGTAAGCTCTCAGGACAATTTACGAAACTTTCATTATTTCTACCGATATTTGGCTCTGAAATAATGTTGGATCTAATATCCACTTTGCCGATGTAATTATAAATTGTTTATTTCTGGAATTTTCCATTTAATATCTTCAGACCGGCGTTAACCGCGAAAATTTGAATTACTGGGTAGCGAACTCACATATACTGGGGGACTTAAGTATAGTCCAAACAGAATACAGTTTTATCTTTTCACAATATTTGCTCAAAATGTAAAATGTATTTATTGTTATTTCTTCTTGGAAATCGCACATTTCCTTATCCCAACAGCCAAAAAAAATATAATTTTTTTCCTATTTCAATCTTTCCTTACAATTCCTTACAATCAGGATTTTCATATTCTTTGAGAACACGCGGGAGCTCGCATCGGTAATTTTGCAGCGTTACTACGCGGTATATCTGAGAGATACATTCATTACTAGTATTCATTACTAGTATGTGTTAAATGCAATAAAACATAAAAAAAACCACTTCAAATATAGTACATGATGGTACAAATTAAGTGAATAATAAATCCAACATTATTTCATAGCCTAATATAGAAACTACAAGAGTTTCGTGCCGAATATATAGCATCCGCAACTCGTAGTAAAGGTGGAGTAGCGCCAGACCACTACTCTTAGTATTTTCCATAAATGTAAAGTGTATGACAAAAATAAGCCTTACGTTCTCTATATCAGTAATACATGATGGTTTACTTTTTTCAGTTACAATCTAGAAATTATTGAACAAAGAGTAAACAAAAAAACAACAACTAAACCACACTATACTGACATCGGAGGTCGCGGTATCTCTCAGATACAATTTACTGTCAAATATCACTAACCTTTACATAACATGCGTTAAACCAAACTGACAGCAAAAAAAAAAACAGTGCGGAATATCACTCGTAACATATGAATGCACAGCTACTCATGACCTCCAAGCTATACACTGAATTGTGTAAGAAATATTAATAATTTGTGAGTTCAACAAATCTTCATCATCGGCCTGTAGAGTAAGATAGACTGAGAGTCAGCAGATAGTAGGAGAGGAAATATAAAGATAGAGTGCATAGTAGTAGGGTAGGTAAAAGAGGCCTCAGTTGACCTGTTTTAGCTGTTTGCCCCCCAGGGGAGATTCTAAAACAGTCGTTGATTTTTCACTTTAGAAGAAAAAGGAAAAATCCTGAAAAGGAAACATGGCACAAAAACAAAAACATGAAGTACAGAGAAAAACTATATAGAAAGAACTGGAAACCAAAAAAAAAGATGGGGGAAAAAGGGTCTGGCCTAAGTGATGCTGCTCTCAAGAAGCTGCACCGCCTCACTGTAGGCCTTCGCCGCTCAGGTTCTCAGGCCCTCCCCCACCTGTTGGAACTAGAGAGCTATTGCTGTGGGCAGGAAACCATGGGATAGTTATTGTGACTGTCGCTTTTTGTGGGCAGTCATTATTCTTTTAGCCACCTCACCTCCCCTGGCCATGTCCAATTTGGAGAGAGCTATGAAGAACGCCGATGCCACCTCCTCGTCTATGTCCATGGCTAGCTGCACTTGCTCAGGGGTGATTTGGCTGATGTCTTCAACAAATTAGTCACCATATTTTGCACTAACTACGTTTGGACCATATTTCCCAGTGAGGAGGAGCTCGGGTTCCCCTATTCTCACTATTGCGTCTTGAAATTTTCCTGCCACCCCAGGGATACCTTTAACTAGATGCTTTAGAGTCTCCCCTGCTTTTGCATGAGGAGTTTCCAATTCTTCTGTTTCTGCTGGTTTTATTTTTTTCATCTCTTTTTCCTCTGGACTCAAAGGTCTTTTGAAGGGGGAGCTGCTTGCCTCCATGTTTTCTGTTTTATTTACTTTTCCTTCTGCAGTGATTTCATCATCATGTGACACAGCTTGTTTATTGGCTGTTTCTCGCTTCTTCTCTTTCTTGGGTGTGCAGGCTATGGTTTCTGTGGCGGCTGCCTTTTCTTCTATAGCCGTTATTTTGTCGTATGCCTCGTTTATAGTTGGAAAATCCGTGTTTTCCGACTCTTGTTCTGTAGTAGCTGTAGGCTTCTCTACTGAGGAGACTGTGACTGGTATAATAGCACCTCCCATCCTTTCTGCATGCGTTCTTGATGGGCAGGTGTTAACTTTGTGGTCTTTGCACCGGCATTTGAGGCATGCCATGAGACATTTGTCTAGTGAATGACTTGTCGTCAGGCAGTTTTTGCAAGTCAGTTTTGGGCAGTTCGCTCCTAGATGGTCGAAGGATCCACATCGGAAGCATTGCTTCTTAACGCCAAGGTAGTTTACCATTACCCTAGCGGATCGGATGCTGACGAAGTTTGGAACCGCTGTTTTCATCTCGAGCGAGATGTTTACTTCCCCCGACTTCCATTGGGGGTTGTCTGCATCGTTTAAGATTTGTATGTTTCGAACAACACCCCATTTCCCAAACACTTCGTGGATTATTTTTTCATCACATTGTATATATTCCAAGGGGAATCTGGAGATTTTGAGCAGTTTGATAATGCTACCCACCATGAACGGAAAAATTTCCTTTCCGTTACATTGAAAGCCTTTGAGCAACTTGTCCCTAGTCTCGGCGCTCCTAACTACAACTTGGTATCTGCCATTACCGAAAGGAGTGAATCCAAATATCTGGTCCGCACCGACGCAGTCAATCAGGGCTTTAGCCAAAAGTCGGGGTCTCAGATCAGCGTCAGTCTCGATGCCGAGAGTCCGCGTGCGCGGCAAAACATTGGCCATAACTGGCGAGGGGGGCCTAGCTATTCCCACCCCCAAGTGTTTATTATTGCCCCTGTCCGAGGTTTAGGAAGATCTGTAAATCTCCGTTAAATATATCGTGAGGCCCGATGGGACTCGTACCGATATCAACGGTTATGACAGATGCTCAGTTTGTTTCACGAAAAAACGCGAACTATACTACACACTTGATCTAAGCCAAAAGGCCGAGAATTTTGTAATATTAGTGACGCAGAAATTGCGCATTTTGTAAGAAATATTAAACATTTTGTAAGAAATATTAAACATTTTGTATGTATCTGTCCGATCGGATGCGTGCGCCCAAGTGCAAACCCGTTCCATTTCTTCAGTGAACCTTATTATGATTATGCAATCCAATAGTGTCTGAATTTCAGACACAGTTTCCTTATTAGTAGCCCTACTGCTAATTATATATATATATATATATATATATATATATATATATATATATATATATATATATATATATATATATATATATATATATATATATATATATATATATATATATATATATATATATATATATATATATATATATATACTGTATACACAGTACTTTGGTATCTGATTTTGTCCTGTTGACGTCTAGAAAATAGCTATAGAATATGGAAAATTGCAAACTGCCAATACTTTTTGTGCTCAGAAAAGACCTAGGAGTATTCTGAACAATTATCAACCTCTCAATATATTATGGAATTTTACAACAAATCTCTTTAAAATTAATTAAAACATATTTTCAGAATATAATATGAGCGTAAATTATAATCAAAAGGGAATTTTTAATATTTCTCCAATAAATAGAAAGATCTTAAAACTTTTATGGGTTATTCAAGTACACCATTTTATTATTTGTATAATTTTAATAGTGGCCATTTGGGCAAGAAAACGAAGCATACTTACTCAGCCATGACTAGAGCTTTTTAGCTCAATAATACTATATCCACACAGATTTACTTCATTCAGATGACGGGATAAAGAGTCAAGGACTCAGTCCATCGCCCAGTTCTTTTAAGAACTTTAAGAACGAAGCATACTTACCTGGCGCTGGAGTTAACTTTGATCCATAAGGAAGTTCTCCCGAGTAGAGGCTGTTCCATTGCACTACGGAATGGTTGACACTCGCCACTTTCCCAAACTGGGATAGATGGAGCGTGGAATTTTTGGTATTTGGGGACTGCGTTCGCGCTCTCCCTTTAAATTAAATTAAACAACAATAAGAAATTCCAGCTAGAATCTTCAACAACCAACTTATCTCGTATTTGTATATGAAATTTATTTTGTCAAGTTTTTCCTTAGTAAATTTAGCTAATCCCTTTCCTACTTTCGGTCCATTATTGTGACGTTCATGTTTACATTTTTTTTTTCCTTACTTCAGATTTTATTTTTTTTTTTAATATAAATAGTATATATATATATATATATTTTTTTTTTTTTTTTGCTCATTGCTATAAATAGTATATATATATATTTTTTTTTTTTTTTTGCTCATTGCTACAGCTAAATGTAATGGCGGGTGCTCTTCTATTAAACTTCATGAAGTCGAATGGCACCTCTCATATCGCGTGAGGGAGTCGAAGTTCAGTATCGGTTTTTTTTTTTTTTCGCCATACCATATATATAATATATATAAGATTTCTTCTATCATGAAGGCAGTTCATAGACACTAAGTTTACAAATGATTAAAAATTTAATCAAAAACACGCAAATTTGCTGCCAGTAAATACGACCGCTTTGTCGCGGAAGTAACGTAATATACCGTCAGGTCGTGAATGTGTTAAACTGAGAAATCTGTAAGATATATTTTGATCTATTTCTATTTCTTTTTTTTTTTTTTTGTTTTAATGCTGGACTTGACCCAATCAACTGTCCTGTCCCAATCAACAAATATCCTGACCCAATAAGGGTCAATAACCTGCAGTTTGAAAATACTCCTGACAGTTAATTCCCCTTTTATTAAGGCAAACTTCTCAGACGAGTCCAGGACAAGAATCTTCTGTGAAATTCATTCAGTTTTAGAACTTATTTTAAAGCTCCTTAAATTTAGTCATAATTAATTCAATGATTGCAAAAGAGCTAAAATAACACCAATCACCATTAATCTCTCACACAGTCCAGTACATAACATTATTTTCATTTGCGTCGAAAAATTAATGTTTTGGGAGCTTTGTCCGCCGTTTGCACGAGTCTCATTAACATGCGTTATGATTATTCCGATGTTTCATTTCATAGCAACTCTTCTAACGAACTTGATATATCAAACTATGACAATAAAGGTCGTCGAACTGTTAACAATAACATCCATACGACATGGTAAGTAGTATATGTCAAAATATTTCAAGCTCCAAAGAAATTAATTTTTGTACATGTATTTATATATTCAAAAATTTTACTATGTATGGCGCTTGTACCACCTTTTCTACGAGTCACCTTATTAAAATGAGGAGGAGAAAAAAATTTCTCATCCTCTTTGTTTATTCTTTCTCTGCTGGCGCCCTTTCGATATTAAAAACGTGAAGATTTTCCTCCATCTCGTATTAACGTACTTGAGCAACCTCTTCTGTATGAGATCAGAAAAAAAAAAAAATAATAATAACCGACATTTTTAATACTCAGTAATTTATTTTTATAAAAATGATCGTAATAGAAGATTGTATATAAAGGTATAACGATTAAGGAACATTAAGCTTTTAAATAAAAAATATATTAAAAAAAGCATTAGTAACAAATAACAAGTGAAGCTGTAAGTTTTGATACGTCACAGTTGCTTACAAAACCTTAAATCTTCACTTTAAAAAAAAGGATTCAAGAATTTGAAGACCATATTTCCTGAATGATGGACTGACAGGGAAGGGCTTTATTTTTGCCTGCTCGATCTCTGGATTTAACTCTTCCCCATCTTGACCTGGGCGAGCCCTTGCATTTGAACGTCGATTATTTTAAATGATGGAAAACATGCAGAGATTTAATAGTGTTTGGGAATAAACTTCTCTCTGCACTTGTTATTATCGTTCTTGCTATTCAATTCTAGGATCTTCGATTAAAAAAAAATATTTTTAGGACACCTTTATTTAATTACTGTACAAATACTACATAAAAATCATATACACACATATACAAACATAAGAGTTCTTCAAGAAACTAAGGTCGAATCTTTCTTTTTACTGTCCAGTTAACTTAATAAAATATTTCATGTATATAAAAGAAGGCACTGCATTCTGACAAACAAAACGATAGAACCATTGTAGAAATTCCTTACACAGAATAGGTGCTGACAACTCCTATGATTTCGCATTACTCTCAAACCCTCTGACGTTTAAAATACTCCTTAAACACCGTCCATCAAAATCACCAAGTACCCTATTATTATTTTTATGCATTGTCCAAGTCTCCGCGCCACAACTAAAATAAATTGACTATTACAAAATTTAAATCACGTTCTTCCTGTTATTATGCTAACTTTCCGAATTTCCCTACGGTTTTGAATATTCTGGGGCCATTGCCAATCTTGTATCCACTTCAATTCTCACGTGACTAGTTTCCATAATACAGTAAGCAACATAACTGAAGTGAGAGAACAGACTTGCTCTATCGTACATCTTTCAGGAAACACAGAAGATGATCACCTGTATTGCTAGTCTTGCTTTCTCGCCATCGACAATCAAACTTAGCCGACTCAGCATCCTCAACTGCATATTTGTGAATAAGGATAAATCTCCAGCATAACATACAATAGATATACTAAGATTTTTAGACCTTATAGCTCGAAATATTGTTCATCACAGAATCATGGCAGCACTAAATAGAAAAGGTGGCAAGACGTTGGTCATATAAAGCAGTTATAATGCTAATAAGGTTGCTACGAAGTCCTTAAGCGCTTACAATCTTCAATAAATTTCACCTGTGACCAGAATGGAAGCCCTTTTTGAAGTCAACAAAATAATACTGTCAACATTATTTATGAATTGTCTCACACTTCATTCTCTTCTCGTTATCCTCGTTTTTGTTTTTTTTTACATTTATTTGATATAAAAAATCTTTAATTTTGTAATAATTTCAAGAAATATTTAATATAATATTGTAACTTTTATATTGTTTTAGATATTCTTTAAAATTAGCTCGATTTTAAAATTTATAATAAAAGAACATCATATTTATTAACACACCTTAAATTATACAACATAATAATATAATAATAAAATTTAACTAGAAGCTGGTAATTCAATTCGGAAAATTCACTCACAAGAAGGTGAGGATGATTTCGTGTATCTGCTGGACCTCTCTAGCAGCAAAATCAAGAAAAAGAAAAAAAAACTGCGGTAACGGTGAGAATGAATCATTCAAATTCGTTGTCATTCTAGGTAGGAAGGCTACATCGAGATATGACTTTTTGGTAGTATCAAAGGAATAAAACAAACAGGCAATTACATATTAATCTAATATTTCGTATAAAACAATATATTTAATATTTCATATATAAAACTATATATGACATCACTGTCCATTGGTTCGATGCAATTTTCATCATTTTCCAATTCCATTCTGCTCATTGTTGGATGCCTCAAATCCTACAAACTCTTTCAATACCACTTCACATCATCTACTTACCATTGGCTTTTTCTGTTTATACTATCCATTGTGATGAAATTCAAGATTTCAATATTTCTGCTGTTATCCATCCTGCAGATGTGTCCAAAATGCTGTTTCTTTCGAATCATTTTCTCCATTATATTCTCTTCGCAGTCTACTTTTGTAAAAACCGCTTTTTTTTTTTTTTTTTTTACAGTAATGCTTTATTAAGTAGGCACTATGAGACTTGGAAAGTAATAACTCAGCGCCTTTTAAAATTAATTATATAAAAATAAATACGAATAATTAAGTATTTTTATTTAATGAACATTAGTTGCATATGATAAAAGCTTTAAAAAACTTTTCTATAACGTAATAACGTAACATATCCATAATATAAATTATATTATGGATATATAATAATAATAATAATAATAATAATAATAATTTGTGAGTTCAACGTATCTCATCATTGGCCTGTGGAGTAAGATAGGCTGAGATTCAGCAGATAGTAGGAGAGGAAATAAAGATAGAGTGCATAGTGGTAGAGTAGATGAATGAGGCCTCAGCTGACCTGTTTTAGCTGTTGACCCCCCAGGGGTGCTTCTAAAACGGTCGTTGATTTTTCACTTTTAAAAAGGAAAAATCCTGAAAAGGAAAAAAAAGGAGAGACTAGACAAACTTAACAAGTGTAAATAAATCTAAAGACTATGTGGAAGACAATTCTATAGAGGAATGAGTTTGCCGAGCAAACCCAGAACAGTATAACCAGGAAAAGAAGGGAGATGACCTGGCCCGGAAGACCCCGCCCTGAAAAGGGCTTGGGACCACCTCGATGTTGGCCTTCGCAGTCCGGGTTTGTTCAGGTCAACCCCAACCTGGGGACAGAAAAACTTTCAACTGTGAAAGGACTAGACCTACCTGTGGGTTAAACGCTGATCAGGAAGGAAGATCGGGATAGCGTCAACACCTACAACTTGAAGGTGTTATAGGTGCAGACACAGCCGGATTCCCCCCTGTATGATCTGGCAGATGGTTGGTGGATCGCACCATCTCCTCAGGAACCGCTCTTCTCCCCGTAAGTACCTTTCCTGCTCCAGGAAGCGGCGGAGGTAGGCTGAGAGACAGTTCTTAACACGGAGATAGATGCGATCCCCCTCGTTAAGAAGGTGTTTTTTCCTGGTTTTCCAAATGTGGTGCTTAATCACATTTATTAGGAAAATCAGGTGTTTCTTGTTTTTGGTTACTGGGGGAGGAAACTGTAGAAATACTATTTCGGGGAATGTGAGCGCTGGGATCGCAAGCACCTCAGCCAGTCTGTGCCAAACACGCTGTGCTGGCGGGCAGTGAAAGAAGAGGTGCCCTACGGTTTCTATCGCACCGCAGACGTCGCAGAAGGGGTTGCATGGTCGCGGGTTGTAAGCTGATTTTACGAGTTTCACCGGGAGTCTGCCGTAGGCGATTCTCCAGGCTAAGTCCCGGTGAAATGGTTGCCCCCAGCTGTTTTTTATGTTGGTGAACAGCACCTCTTCGTTTGTGCCCAGATCGGGTTTTTCCCAGTCAAAGCTGTCAAAAATTTTCCAGTACAGCTTGTTTGGGCTGAGCTGAAGCACTCGAACTCCATCCGTTGCCAATTTTTTAAAAAGTTTACATATTGTGTAGTACCACTCAGGCACCGTCTCTGCACATGGTCCGGCGTGGCCAGTAATCCCGAAGTAGGGTAGGAAAAATCCTAAGAAGTATTTCATCAGATTGCCGGAAGGGTGATTTGATGCCAGTGCTTTCCGTGTGGTCTGAGCAGCGTTGGTTAGGTGGCAGTATTTGAGGATTAGCAGGGCGAATCCCCCTTGTGTGGGGGGAAGATGGAGAAATGCCCTGCGCACCTCGTGTTTCCTGTTGTTCCAGAAAAAATTAGTGATATGTTTGTGAATGGCGTTGTCTTGGATATATAAATATATTATTATAAAAATATATTATAAATATAAATTATTATATATTATGGATAATTATTAACTTGATGCTTATGATACAGCGTGGTGTGGATTGCGATCACATGACCTAAATGTTTTCGAAATAGGTTAATACACTACAGAAAGCATAAAAGCAACGTGTATGCATTGCAATAAATTACTTTTCTTAAAGAACGCCTACCGAATTTTAAGAAAAATTTAGTGATATACAAAGCTGTAAGTTAACAGAATGTTTTCTTCGTCAGGGTTACGTCTTTCCAAGTATGGAAATTATCCAGAATGATGTTTTGTATTTTATTAATTTTTTATTCATTTCCTTCTCTGGAGTAGAAACAAGGAATTGTTCAAGCCACTTCACAACTCTAATAAGCCTCGCGGGAGTCGCTCATCGGACAAAGAAAATCATCCACTACCAAAACACAATCACAAACATCCATTACCAGCTTGAATCGAACTCGCAGCCTGTAGGTTTGGAAACGGAACCATAATCACTTGGCCTACCGAACCGGTTTCCTAATGAAAACGAGTTCACCTTGCTTAAGAAATGTGTTCAGCATGTTGAATATATATTAATTATGCATTGCATAATTTTTTTATTTTATTGCTACATTTTATATATATATTAATGTTTTATATAAAACATTTTACATATATTAATGTTTTATATAAAACATTAATATATGTAAAAGATTTTGATCAACTGTGATCGATTGACTGCAGCTAATTTATTAAATGCGTAATCTTCGTTTATTTATTTATTTTTGTTTGTTTTTATGTGATATGAAAACTCTCTAACTTTGTAATAATTTAAAGCATATTTAAGATTTCCTATAAAACAAGATTGATTTTTGGGTGAGGTTGCTAAGTCCATTATTTTCTTCGTGTGATTGATTCAAATGAATTAAGATTCTAAGTATGAGAGATTCATCGAGATAATATCAGAGTATTAATATGTACTACCTTTATATATATATATATATATATATATATATATATATATATATTTTGTGAGTTCAACAAACTTCATCATTGGTAGAGTAAGATAGGCTGAGAGTCAGCAGATAGTAGGAGAGAAAATAAAGATGGAGTGCATAGTGGTAGAGTATATATATATATATATATATATATATATATATTAAAAACTTTGTATAAATGTATCCCTTACGTGAACTTGTTAAAGATACTGTTATATTTTCTAATCTTTTTCATAATAATAATAATAATAATAATAATAATAATAAAATAGGTTCAGAGCCCCGAAACTGATTTCACGAACCAATAATCGTGACCTGCAGTTTGAAACACACTGTAGTACAATTTCTCTTAAATATTCATGGATTCACTAAGCAAGATAAATGAGTCTGAGAATATCAAACACGATGGTCAAACTATACATAAAATTATGTGCTTCCCAAATAAGATAACTAAATAATGAAAACGCACTACTGTTATTTGGTATTAAAATATTTATAACTTGCCTTTATTAAGAAATGAAAATCAACCATGAAAATTGAGAATTTAATTCCAGAATATACGAATGAATGGTGAACGATTTTGAAATAATAATAAAAGTATATTGAAATATCTAAGGCTCATTCGATTCAAATTGTTATTTTATTTTTTCGCTCGTGAAAATCAAAACCCACAGGTAGGCCACATGCAGCCCGCGGACAGTGCTTTGGTCAGTCCCGTTCTATGCTATAAAATCAAATAAGAGACTTTGCTAATACAGTTACTAAATACCATTTTAAAGGTATAAAAATATTTACAATTTTCTTCAAAATAAATATTAAAATAACTTTCTATATACATATATCTATATATATAATATTAGTTAGCTTAAATAATTTTACAATTTTAAATAAGAGAAAACCAACAAGAACGAGAGAGCGTTTTCCTTTCATACACCATTTTTAAATTTGTATACATTTTGTAGTATAGCTATAGAACGAAGGCTTGTAGCATACTTACCTGGCGCTGGCAAAACTTTGATCTTCAAGGAAGTTTGCCCAGAAAGAGACTGACCCATTGCACACACGGGTTGGTTGACTTCTGCCACTTTCCCAAACTGGGATAGATGGAGTGTGGAATTTTTGGTAGTGGGGACTGCGTTCGCGCTATCCCTCTTGTGATGCAATCTAAAATTAGTATTTTATCAATCCTAATTCGTTATTATATATTATATATTATATGATATTATATTATATTATTATATAACGAATTAGGATTGATAAAATACTATATATATATATATATATAATATATAATATAATATTATATGTTACAAGTATTATACGAAGAGTGTAATAATAGAGTATGCTTACGCTATTGCTATGCCGAAAGTTAGATAAATAGAATTTTGCAATTGTAGGTTTATGCCTTAAAAGTGTGGTATAAAAGTCTTGCGGTTGCTACACTGCATAGTTCCTGGACAGAGACGAATTCCTGATGATTGGAGTATATAATATAATATTATATGTTACAAGTATTATACGAAGAGTGTAATAATAGAGTATGCTTACGCTATTGCTATGCCGAAAGTTAGATAAATAGAATTTTGCAATTGTAGGTTTATGCCTTAAAAGTGTGGTATAAAAGTCTTGCGGTTGCTACACTGCATAGTTCCTGGACAGAGACGAATTCCTGATGATTGGAGTACAGCTCTAATATTATCCCATATATAAAAAGGGAATTAAACTGAAAATGTGAGAATTACAGAGGTATTTCCCTACTGAGGGTTCCTGGCAAGTATACTTGAGAAACGGTTGAGAAGAATTGTGGAAGAAAAGCTTGGTGAAGAACAAGCTGGATTTAGGCCAAATAGAGGCTGTCAGGATCAGATCTTCACTTTACGACAAATAGTCGAGAAAGCATGGGAATATAACAAAGATCTCTATTTAAGTTTTGTAGATCTGGAAAAGGCATATGACAAGGTGCCAAGACAGAAGCTATTCAAAACGCTACAGTTATATGGTGTCAATGGGGCATTATATCAAGCAGTACTTAATCTTTATTTGAGTTGTAAGTCAGCAGTTAGAATTGATGGAAGTACAGGAAGATGGTTTAATGTTAAATCTGGTGTGAGACAAGGATGTACATTATCCCCTCTGCTATTCATTATCAATGTAGATCACATTATGAAGGAAAGTGGTATTAAACATGATATCAGAATTGGATATGTTAATGTCAGCTCTTTGCTTTATGCGGACGATGTTATCTTCTGGTTCCCATCTGCCATACGGCCGCGGGAGGGTAGCTAAATGCTACCATTCTAGGGAGAGATGATTATGAGCAAGGTGGGTTCCCGTTGCCTTCCTTGCCGTGAGTATTTATGACTGTAACCTGTGTGTTCACGGGGCCGGTTTGCCTGCTTGCGGGATGAAAAACCCCAGATAAACTGGCGGAAAAAACCCTGCTGCCCACGCCCAAGACCGGCTAACTTGGCTATGGCTGAGGAAGATCCTTAAACTCCTCATGTCGTGGACGGGAATCGAACCTAGGACACTCCTTCCCCAGGCATATGGTTGCGAAGCGCAAAGCCACTAGGCTAACCGCGCGGACCTACTTCTAAATAAATCCGCAACAAGTTTGCAAGATCCCCTGACTAAATTGAATAACCGTTGTCATAGATATGGTATGAAGGTTAGCATTAAAACGACAAAGATAATGAAAATTTGTGTAATGATAAGGATTTTATGATTTTCTTGCATTCTGTTGGCGTGATTGGTGAGTCTATGTGTTCTGCTTCCTTGTCTGTGAGTCTTGGTAGTTGTGTCAAGAAGTTTTGTGTTTCTGTTTCGTCATTTTCTTTTTCAGAGAATGTATTCGTGTATTGTGAGTGGAAGAATCGGAGGAGATTTGCAACTTCCTCGATTTCTAACCCCTCGTGTTTTATTTTTATTAAATTGCGCTTTCTGCTTTTTTTTTTTTTTGCTCTTCAAAGAGCCTTTGGTCCTTCCTTCATCTTATTCCATTGTTTTTATTTTAGCGCGAACCCAGGCCCCTTCAAGCCTCTTTTATTTCAGTTTGTTTTAGTTTTGCTCTGAGTGCATTAATGGCTATTTTATTTTCTAGGAGTGTTCTGTTTGTTTTGTACTTCTGCATTAGTTCTTTAATTATGTTTAGTTTTTCTTTGTTTGTGTTGTATTTTTTTTTTGTTTCCCTAGCTTTATGGCGGCTTTTTTTTTACTTGTATTTTAAATTTGTCCCATGCCTCCGTTACATTTGTTATTTTTTTAACATTGTCTAGTATTTGTTTAATTTCCGATGTAAATTGAATTGATCTGTGTTAATAATGCTGTTATTTAGTTTCCATAGCAGGTTTTCTGCTAGTATTTGTGTTGCTGTCTAAGGTCTCAAGGGACAGTTTAGCCTTGACAAGTGGTGGTCACTAAAAGTTAATGGTGCATGGCAAACTTCCTTAACAGTGGACTTTAGATGCTGGCTTATGTATATTCTGTCTAGCCGTGAGTCATAGGTGGGGGGGGGGGAATGTGTATACTCCCTACGTGTAGGATATAGTATGCGAAATGTGTCCTTTATATGACATCGCTGTATTATGTGTGTGAAGTTGTTCTTTGTTGAAGTGTTTTTAATTTCTTTGTCTATATTGTTGTTTTCAGTAAAGTTCATGTCCCCGGCCGCTATGATATTTTTTATGTTTAGCATTTTATTTCCAAGTGTTTCCCAGAAGTGTTTTTTGTTGTTGTGATTAGTAGGGCCGTAGATGTTGATTAACGATACTATTTGATCTCCCCAGACCACTTCAACCTCGAGGGCTCTGTGTTCTCTTATGGTGCTGTGGGGTATTATTTGTATGTTGCTTTTTTTTCTTATGAGTGTTGATAATCCTGCGATGCCATTACCTTGTACTGGCTCGCCAACGATGTAGTAATGATATTGCAGTCTTCTGTGAAAGTGTTTCTGAGTCTGTGTTTAGTCTCGTGTCTTGTAGCATTACAATGTCTGTGTGGTTCTGATGTATCATGTTTCTAAATAATTTCTGTGACTGCTCTCTGTTTAGCCCATTACAATTAATGCTCACTATATTAGTTGGTTTCTTCATGATTTTTTAAATCAGCAGATCTTTCCTCTCTGAGTTTTTACTTTATCTTTTTCTCTTTTTGCTTTTACATTAGGTGTAAATTTCATTTTGTTCCTTCTATTTGGGGTGAAAGCACTTGGGCTTTTTTTTATTTCACCCCAGATTTTCCGGGACTTATAGTAAGCTCCTCTTTATCGTTCTTGGTGTATTCAGCGCAAGATGGCCGTTGACGAAAGAATGATGCCTAAAGATGTATATCAACTTTCTTAAAAGATAAAAATATATAAATACAGGTAATTTTCATATAATGTGAATATTAGGTTCAACAGAAATGCCACGTTATATAAATCCCGTTATACAAGACTCAGACCACACAGATAAAGTACGACTATGTTCCGAAATCGTTTTTTTTTTTAATTATATAAAAAACAGTAATTACATTTCCAACAAATTTTTTTGATTTAATTGAGGTAATTTATGTAAGTTAAGAAATCATATAAACTATGAACAAATACATAGTATAAACTTATGAAATTACAAATTTATTGTACGTAAACTTCATTGCTATTAATGCATAAATATATATATAAAAAAAAAATCAGCTAACGCCTTTTTATTCCGTATACGGGAGTAGGCGAGGCCATTTAGTCCTATCTAACTTATGGAGACTGAGTGGGCAGTTCAATCTCCACTGGTACCCAATCAGAGACAGATGGCCCAAGACTATCACTAATTAAGCGGTACGCAGTGAAGAGACGGCTCAAATGTGCCGCCATCTCGTGGTCCCTAACCCTAACACAATATATTTAATGTCTGAAATAATGTGGGTTCTACGGTCGATTTTCTTGAATTTACAGGACGAAAAACCCGAGTTTCCGGGAGAAAAAACCTGCATGTCCATGCCAGATATCGACTAACTCGGGAACCGGTCGAAAAAAGGCTTAGAAAAATTTCTTCTAGTGGCCGACTAGACTACGAAACCAAGTCTTCCTTCGTGCGGCCAAGTGCGATGGTATGCAAACACCACATCCACTGTGCTACACGGCCTCTAAAGCATAAATATATTAGGAAAAATAAAATAAAGTGCATATTTTAATCGTCATCACTCTTCAAAACTAACATTCAGCTTTGAAATAATGCTAGATTTAATATCCACTTGATGGTTTGGCTTAGATAAAGTGTATAGTTTCTTAACCGTTAATATCGGTACGAGTCCCACCGGGTTTCACGATATTTAACCGGATTTTTACAGAACTTCCTAAACCCCGGACTGGGGAAATATCAAACACTTGGTGGTGGGAATAGCTAGGCTCCCCCCATCTGATCATGCCCTCCATTCTGCCGCGTGTGCGTACCTTCGGAATTGAGGTTGACGCCACAATACCGGCAAGGGCGATGGGGAAAGCTATCATAGATTGCGTCGGCGCAGAGAACATTTTTGGATTTACCCCTTATGGGGGTGGAAGATACCACGTAGTGACCAAAAATATGGAGACCAGAGAAAGGCTTCTCCAAGGGTTTGACTGTGGTAAAGAAAAAGTTTCTCCCTTCATGGTTGGGAGCATCCTGAGAACCCTTAAGATACCACGATTTCCCCTAGAATATGCAGAGAACAACGATATAATTCATAGCGTATTCTCTAATTGGGGAGTTGTACGGGAAATGGAGGGTCACAATGACGCAGACAATATTGAGTGAAAGTCAGGGGAGGTAACCATCTCTCTTGAAATGAGGACCGAAGTTCCTAACTTTGTCCTCATAGGATCTACCAGGGTAATGGTAAATTACCCAGGCGTCAAAAAGCAATGCTTTAGATGTGGTGCCTTCAATCATCTTGGGGAAGACTACCCTCGTATAAAATGCAAGAACTGCCTAAAAATTGGCCACAACCAAGAAAAATGTGAGGCAGCTTGTTTGAAATGTGGGGTCACTGACCACAAAGTCGACACCTGCCCATCCAGAACCCTCACAGAGAGGATGGATGGTGCAATCACATCAGCAACAAAACCAAGTAATGAAAAGGTCACAACACAGGAAGAGTTTCCGCCTCTTGAGGCCACTCCTGATCATGCCGCCATGTCTAAGACAACGAAAAGGTCCCGTAATGGAGGGAAACCTACCAGAATTGCAAAGACCAGCAATACGATCCCAACAGAAGAGACTGACAATGCAGAAACCATCATGGTAACTCCCACGGACGAAAGCGGAGCTACCACTGCCAATATGGACATCGCCAATTCAGATACAGTAGAAGAAGCTGAAGTAGAGATGGAGACGAACACCAAAACTTCCAAATGGCCATTAAGTAGGCAGGAAGAAGAGCTGACAAATCTCAAAACAGCAAAAGTATCTGAAACCGAACACCCAGAAGTCCCTCCCTTATGCAAAAGCAGGGGAGACTCTAAAACATCTCCTTAGAGGTATGCCAGGGATGGCAGAAAAGTTTAAAGAGGCAATAGATAAAGTAGGAGAACCTGAACTCCTCCTCACAGGGAAATATGGACCTGACATCGTCAGTGCAAAATGGGGTGACCTCTTCGTTGATGACATCAGCAAAATCACCCCTGAGCAAGTAGAGGTAGCCCTGGATATAGACGAGGAGGCAGCTTCGGCGTTCTACATTGCTCTCTGCAAACTAGACATGGCCAAGGGAAGTGAAGTGGCCAAAAGAATCATAACAGCCCACAACAAAAGAAAGGAACAGTAACCACCTTGTGGATTTCTGTACTCAGCTTCACTGGTTTTTAGCTGTCACAGGTGGGGAAGGACCTGAGAACCCGAGAGGCGAAGGCTTACAGCGAGGCGGTGCGGTTCCTTGTGAGCTGCATCACTCGGGCCAGATCCTTCCTCCACCTCTAAGTTTACTTTTCCATTCCTTCTCCAGATTTATTCTCTCTTTGTTTTGTTACATGTTTCCTTTTTAGGATTTTTCCTTTTTTTTTTTTTGTAAAGTGAAAAATCAACGACCGTTTTAGAAGTACCCCTGGATGGCAAACAGCTAAAACAGGTCAACTGAGGCCTCTTTTACCTACTCTACCAATATGCACTCTATCTTTATTTCCTCTCCTACTATCTGCTGACTCTCAGCCTATCTTACTCTACAGGCCAATGATGAAATTTGTTGAACTCACAAAATATATATATGTTCTTTATTTACGAGTGGCAGGACGTCGTCATCACTTGAAATACGTTGGACATCATTTGCATAATTCTTATTGCATACTTCGGCTGGTTTAGTTATCAAGAAGTTAGTAATAAGACCTTGCTTACCACTATGCTGCAATATTTTATTACGTTAATAATATTGAGCTAAACAAATATCCAATTGTCTCGTGAATTTTCCGGAGCGCTCCATTGAGGGATCATTATCCTTAAAATAACTTCCTAACTTTCTTGTCAAGCCCAATCCTTCTGCTAATTTCTTTAAACTGAATTCCTTAACGGATTCATCACAATCAGAATCTTCGGCAGAACTTTCCCTGCCACTTGGTTCGACGTCATCTATTAATTGTACCAGTTTCTCCTCATTTAAATCTATTTCCCCATCAATTAATTCACTAATTTTGTTTTCAACCAAATCGCAAAAGCCCTCTAAGTGGCCAGTACTATAAAAATAAAATTTTTACATAAAAAAAAAGCATCAGATATTGTATGTAACTCACCAGAAAATAAAGTCTCAGCTTGAGATAAACACATTTATGATTTTTAATGCACTTTCCAGGCAGAAAACGAAGATAATTTTCAACAATAAACATTTTATACGGTAAACAATTGATGTACATGCGTGCTAAAGGGTATTTCCCCTAATATAAATTCGCTACTTATAACTACCTGCACGATACGGGCAGACGCAAATTTCACGAAGATAAAATTTGATTTTTAAGTCGCGTGGTGAAAAATATATGAAAAGATAAAGGGTTACTACAATTTGTAGACCGCGTTATAGCGAAACCGCGTTGAACAATTATTACTACAATTCGTAGACCCCGTTATATCGAAACGGCGTTGTACGAGGGTTACCTGTATATAAAGGTAACTTTTGTTGTTGTTGTTATTTAGTTTTCTTCTCCGCTACTCCACTGCTTTTCCGAGATATTTAAAATATCTAAGACGCATTCGATTCAAATGGTTATTTTATATTTTTGGTCATGAAAATCAAAACCCACAGGTGGGCCACACAAAATCTCACCGCGGATCGCATGCTATAACAGCCCTGATCTATGCTATAAAATCATATAAGAGACATTGCTATATAAAACAGTTACTACATACAATTTTAAACGTATAAAAATTTTTTTTTTCAAAATAAATATTATATAAAATAAATTTCTATATAATCTATATATATAGATATATATCTGATATTTGTTAGCTTAAATAACTTTACATCTTTAAATAAGAGGAAAAAACGAGATATTTTCTTCCATACACCGTTTTTTAATTTGTATACATTTTGTAGTATAGCTATAGAACGAAGGTTTCCAGCATACTTACCTGGCGCTGGCAAAACTTTGATCTTCAAGGAAGTTTGCCCAGAAAGAGATTGACCCATTGCACACACGGGTTGGTTGACTTCTGCCACTTTCCCAAACTGGGATAGATGGAGTGTGGAATTTTTGGTAGTTGGGGACTGCGTTCGCGCTCTTCCCGTTGTTACAATCAAAGATTAGAATTATCGGTTTTATTTTATATGCGATACGATCTGATTCGCCATATTAGAGGTATCCTTTTATTAGTGAAAATAGAAACGCTTATTATGCCGAAAGTTAGGTAATCATAGCAATGTCGACCACTTTTGGAATTGTAGGTTATGCCTTATGCGGGAGAACATTATTCTGTGTTTAAGCCGACAGAGAAAGGTAACGACTGAATCTATGGAAAAGGTAAAACGAAAATGGAAACGACAAAATATAAATGTAAATTATTCAGATAGATTTATAATTATCAAAATTGCATTATTAAAAGTAATGGAATAACAATAATAGAACAAAAATAGTAGTTATTAAGGGAGTGCAAGGCTCATTGAAAGACTCAAAATGCACTTTTAAATATAACTTTCCTTGGAATTCATACAAACTGCAGTCGCATATTTAAATAAACAACCAAGTATTTTAACAAAATTTATTGACATTTTTATTCCTTTCCTGGACGGATGCATTCATATAAAACAAACATGATTTTTAGGAAGCAAATGAATTGATTTCTTATAGCTTAAGGGCTACGAAACTGCAAAGAGCTCAACGGGTTAACGTGTTTTTGAATCCCAATAAAATAGTTCTCAACCAAAAATGCACTTGTATTTATTCATGAGTGAAGAAGTCAATAGGATATGAAGGGGGAGGAAAGAAACATTTTCCACCAAGTTATAAATTAAAAAAATTTATAATAATAATAATGATAAATAAATAATTTAAACAATCGGCCTTTTTAAATAATAAATATTCTTAATCGGCCTTGAACATGAAAAACGATTTGGAAAATCATAATTAACTATTATGGTCAGCAAATATTTTTGGCTGAATGAAAAAAATTTTCATAGGAAAAAAAAAAAAAACTTTTATTCTGTCAACGTTATTAATAAATATTAGATCTTTTTCAGAACCTTATTCAGTGAAAGACTCAAAGACCCACACAAGCAGTAAGAGAACTGCAACGTTTAAATCAGTTAAAAGTGACAAACTAGCTCCACTCCAATGAACTAAATCGAAATAACCAATAATAATAATAAAAAAAAAAACTATAGCATTGCGAAATGCAATACGCAGAATGAACTTTGCTCAAAAACATTGTTATTTATTACTAAAATATTTATAACTTATTTTTATTAAGAGATTAAATTAGCACGTATATAAGAATTTTAATTCAAGAATTTTATCTTCTACAGAGGAGAGAAAAAGTTCTTTAACTCAAGAAAATCTACCGCAGAATCCACACTGTTTTCAGATATATATATTTGTGAGTTCAACAAACTTCATCATTGGCCTGTAGAGTAAGATAGGCTGAGAGTCAGCAGATAGTAGGAGAGGAAATAAAGATGGAGTGCATAGTGGTAGAGTAGATTAAGGATTCCTCAGCTGACCTGTTTTAGCTGTTTGCCCCCCAGGGGCGCTTCTAAAACGGTCGTTGATTTTTCACTTTTAAAAAAAAAGAAAAATCCTAAAAAGGAAACATGTAACAAAACAAAGAGAGAATAAATCTGGAGAAGGAATGGAAAGGTCAACTTAGAGGTGGAGGAAGGATCTGGCCCGAGTGATGCAGCTCACAAGGAACTGCACCGCTTCGCTGTAAGCCTTCGCCGCTCGGGTTCTCAGGTCCTCCCCCACCTGTGGGAGCTAAAAACCAGTGAAGCTGAGTACAGAAATCCACAAGGCGGTTACTGTTCCTTTCTTTTGTTGTGGGCTGCTATGATTCTTTTGGCCACTTCACTTCCCTTGGCCATGTCTAGTTTGCAGAGAGCAATGTAGAATGCCGAAGCTGCCTCCTCGTCTATATCCAGGGCTACCTCTACTTGCTCAGGGGTGAATTTGCTGATGTCAACAACGAAGAGGTCACCCCATTTTGCACTGACGATGTCGGGTCCATATTTCCCTGCGAGGAAGAGTTCAGGTTCTCCTACTTTATCTATTGCCTCTTTAAACTTTTTGCTACCCCGGGCATACCTCTAAGGAGATGTTTTAGAGTCTCCCCTGCTTTTGCATGAGGGACTTCTGGGTGTTCGGTTTCAGATACTTTTGCTGTTTTGAGATTTGTCAGCTCTTCTTCCTGCGGACTTAATGGCCGTTTGGAAGTTTTGGTGTTCGTCTCCATCTCTACTTCAGCTTCTACTGTATCTCTGAATTGGCAATGTCTATATTGGCAGTGGTAGCTCCGCTTTCGTCCGTGGGAGTTATCATGATGGTTTCTGCATTGTCAGTCTCTTCTGTTGGGATCGTATTGCTAGTCTCTGCAATTCTGGTAGGTTTCCCTCCCTTACGGGACCTTTTCGTTGTCTTAGACATGGCGGCATGATCAGGAGTGGCCTCAAGAGGCAGAAACTCTTCCTGTGTTGTGACCTTTTCATTACTTGGTTTTGTTGCTGATGTGATTGCACCATCCATCTTCTCTGCGAGGGTTCTGGATGGGCAGGTGTCGACTCTGTGGTCAGTGACCCCACATTTCAAACAAGCTGGCTCACATTTTTCTTGGTTGTGGCCAATTTTTAAGCAGTTCTTGCATTTTATGCGAGGGCAGTCAGCCCCAAGATGATTGAAGGCACCACATCTAAAGCATTGCTTTTTGACGCCTGGGTAATTTACCATTACCCGGGCAGATCCTATGAGGACAAAGTTAGGAACTTCGGTCCTCATTTCAAGAGAGATGGTTACCTCCCCTGACTTCCACTCAGGATTGTCGGCGTAATTGTGAACCTGGATTCCCGTACATTCCCCACTTAGAGAATACGCTATGAATTATATCGTTGTTCTCTGCATATTCTAGGGGAAATCGTGGTATCTTAAGGTTTCTCAGGATGCTCCCAACCATGAAGGGAGATACTTTTACTTTACCACAGTCAAACCCTTTTAGAAGCTTTTCTCTGGTCTCCATATTTTTGGTCACTACCTGGTATCTTCCTCCCCCATAAGGGGTAAATCCAAAAATGTTCTCTGCGCCGACGCAGTCTATGATCGCCTTCGCCATCGCCCTTGCCGGTATTGTGGCGTCAACCTCAATGCCGAGGGTACGCACACGCGGCAGAATGGAGGGCATGATCAGATGGAGGGAGCCTAACTATTCCCACCACCAAGTGTTTGATATTTCCCCAATCCGGGGTTTACGAAGTTCTGTAAATTTCCGGTTAAATATCGTGAAACCCTATGGGACTCGTACCGATATTAACGGTTAAGAACAGAAACTATACACTTTATCTAAGCCAAACGGCCGAAAAGCGATCTGAATTATACTACACACTTGATCTAAGCCAAAAGGCCGAGAAGCTAACCATACTACAGAAATGATCCTGTGAAGTATGACCTTTATGTTAATAAAATTTGTGAGTTCAACAAATCTTCATCATCGGCCTGTAGAGTAAGATAGGCTGAGAGTCAGCAGATAGTAGGAGAGGAAATAAAGTTAGAGTGCATAGTGGTAGGGTAGGTTAAAGAGGCCTCAGTTGACCTGTTTTAGCTGTTTGCCCCCCAGGGGCGTTTCTAAAACGGTCGTTGATTTTTCACTTTACAAAAAAGGAAAATTCCTAAAAAGGAAACATGTAACAAAACAAACAAAAAAAAAGTACAGAGAAAAGCAAAAATTGAAAGTTAAACTTAGAGGTGGAGGAAGGATCTGGCCCGAGTGATGCAGCTCACAAGGAACTGCACCGCCTCGCTGTAAGCCTTCGCCGCTCGGGTTCTCAGGTCCTCCCCCACCTGTGATAGCTGAAACCGGTGAAGCTGTGTACAGAAACCCCACAAGGTGGTTACTGTGTCTTTCTTTTGTTGTGGGCAGTTATTATTCTTTTGGCCACCTCAGTTCCCTTGGCCATGTCTAGTTTGCAGAGAGCTATGAAGAACGCCGAAGCTGCCTCCTCGTCTAAATCCTGGGCTACCTCTACTTGCTCAGGGGTGATTTTGCTGATGTCATCAACGAAAATATCACCCCATTTTTCACTGACGATGTCAGATCCATGTTCTCCTGTGAGGAGGAGTTCAGGTTCTCCTATTTTTTTTATCGCTTCTTTGAATTTTTCCGCCATCCCTGGGATACCTCTGATGAGATGGCTGAGAGTCTTCCCTGCTTTCGCGTGAGGGACTTCTGGGTGAGCGGTCTCAGATACTTTTGCTGTTTTGGGCGTTACCAACTCTTCTTCCTGTGGGCTTAATGGCCGTTTGGAGGTGTTGATGTTCACCTCCATCTTTCCTTCTTCCCTATCTATATCTATTTCATCTGTATTAGTATCTATATCTATATTGGTATTGATGGTTTCAATAACGACTGTTTCTTCTTGTTGGATTTTACTGCTTGTGGAAGTTTTTTTCCCCTTTCGGTTTTTCTTAGACGTGGAGGTATGGATTTCTGTTATATTAGGAGCAGCCTCGAAAGGAGGAGAAGATTCCTGTGGTGTGTCATTTCCATTGCTTGGTGGAGTTGCTGGCGTAATTGCACCACCCATCCTCTCAGCAATGGTTCTGGATGGGCATGTGTCCACTTTGTGGTCAATTACCCCACATTTCAGGCAAGCTGACTCACGGTTGTCTTGGTTGTGGCCTGCTTTGAGGCAGTTTTTACATTTCACTCTAGGACAGTCCGCCCCAAGGTGAGTGAAAGCACCACATCTAAAACATTGTTTTTTTACACCAGGGTAGTTTATCATTACTCTGGCGGATCCAATAATAATGAAGTTGGGAACGGGCGTTTTCATCTCGAGGGAGATGTGGACTTCACCCGACTTCCATTTGGGGTTTTCTGCGTCATTTAGGACTTCCACCTTGTGTATAACGCCCCAATTCCCGAATATTTCGTGGATGATCTTTACATCCGTTTCAATATATTCTAAAGGGAATCTGGGGATTCTAAGTAATTTGGTAATACTCCCTACCAAAAATGGAACTATTGTTTTTCCATTACATTCGAATCCTGCAAGTAGTTTGTCTCTTGTTTGCTTACTCCTTACTACTACTTGGAAGCGGCCACCACCAAAGGGAGTAAACCCAAAAATCTGCTCAGCGCCGACGCTTTCGATGAGGGCTTTGGCCAAACATCGAGGTCGTACATCAGCTTCCACTTCGATTCCAAGGGTCCGCGTACGCAGCAAAGCCATGCTGGTGAGGGGGGGCCTAAGCTATTCCCACCACCGAGTGTGTTATTCTTGCCCCAGTCTGGGGTTTATTCTGTATCTGCTGCTGTAGTTTATTATCAAGTGCCTCTATGAGACGCTTTGCCGATAATAACTGAGCTAACATATACTATACTACAATTTGCGCTTAGCTAAACAATTTGCTAATCACTTATGAGGAAAATTCACAAAAATGAACTACATACTTGATCTTAGCCAAAAAGGCCGAAAGCGACCTTTATGTTAATATTAACACTCGGGAGCTCGAGGTAGTAATAGTAATTTTGTAGCGCAGGACGAAGTATATATCTGAGAGATACATTCATTACTAGCATGTGCTAAAATGCAAAAAAATAAAGAACAATCACTGCTAATATAATACTTGATGGTACAAATTAAGTGCATATTAAATCCAACATTATTTCATAGCCTAATATAGAAAATGCAAGTTTTGTGTCGAAAATATATATAGAAACTATAAGGTTCAATGGAAACAAGCATAAGTAGTGCAACTTTGGGCAACTCGTTGCAAAGGTGGAACAAACTACAGATGTCTTTCCTTAGTATTTTCCATAAATATAAAGCACATCTCCTAGAGAATATGTATGATAGAAATATGTATGGTAAATATTGAGTCCAACATTATTTCAAGAGTTTCGTGCCGAAAACATAGAAACTAAAATGTTATGTGCGGCGGAAGCAAGCCTAAGTAGTGCAACGTTGGGCAACTCGTTGCAAAGGTGGAACAAGCTAGTGCCCTTCTGTTTAGTATTTTCCATAAATGTAAAAGCACATCACCTAGAGGATATGTCTGATAGAAATATATATGTTAACTATTGAATCCAACATTATTTCAATATTATTTCAAGAGTTTCGTGCGGAAAATATAGAAACTAAAGGTTTCGGCGGACACAAGCATAAGTAGTGCAACTTTGGGCAACTCGTTACAAAGGTGGAACAACCTACAGATGTCTTTCCTTAATATTTTCCATAAATGTAAAGCACATCTCCTAGAGGATATGTATGATAAAAATAAGCCTTTAGCTCTCTATTTCAGTAATACATGATGGTTCATTTATTTTCAGTTACAATCTAGAAATTATTGAAACAAAGAAATATAAAGAATAAAAAATTTTGTTACAAAATAACAGCAACGAAAGTGCAAAATACCACTCATAATATACTCACGCGCAGCTACTCACGCGCAGCTACTACCTTCGACCTATACAATAGATAGGTTAAAGAATATTCATATTAACAATTACCATGTATCTGTCAGATCAGATTCGACCTCCTGAGTGTTAATATTAGAGTAATTAATATGTACTTCCTTTATTAATATTAATATCAATGGTGTTACATATTAATATTAATATCAGCGTGTTATTATATCATCATCAAATTCCTGACATGTACCCTCAAGAGGTGTACATGATATGATAGTACTACATGAAAAAAATTACATCATTACTAACTTTCTATCTACAATTTTCCTCCAAATCAGTGTGTTACTTACTCCAACATTATCAGATCTTATATCTCAATCGTCTAAGGCACGTGGACTTTATCCTGCCAACCTGCAGAGAACACTTGTTTTGCTAATCTTTCCTCTCCCATTCTATTTAAGTGACCATACCACCTGAGATTAGCTCTGCTAACGCATTCCTGGATGCTGACAATGTCAAGTTCTTTCCTGATATCTTCGTTTTTAATATGATATTGCCATTGATGCCATCTGTTCACGCCTCTAATCTTTTTCAGGACTCTCATATCTGCGGTCTCTAATCTTTGGTCAAGTGTTTTACTTCTGACCCAGCTCTCAGATCCATAAGTTAAAACTGGTTTGAACACTGTCTGGTATACAGCTAATTTAGTGTTCAGACTAATTTCTCTCTTATTCCATATGAATTTATTCAATGACTTCCTACCATACCAGCTTTGTTGATTCTGTTGTCTATTTCCATAGTTAATTTACCATCTTCACTAAAAATCGTGCCTAAGCAGCTGAAATGTTTTACTTGTTCCACAGGTTCTCCGTTCACAATGCAGTTGATATTTTCAACGATTCTGCCTATTTTCATTGTCTTTGTCTTTTTGTTGCTGACCTTCATACCATATCTATTACAACAGTTATTCAATTTAGTCAGGGAATCTTGCAGACTTGTAGCGGATTTATTTAGAAGTATAACATCATCCGCATAAAGCAAAGAGCTGACATTAACATCTCCAATTTTGATATCAGGTTTAATACCACTTTCTTTCATAATGTGATCCATATAGATAATGAATAACAGAGTGGATAATGTACATCCTTGTCTCACACCAGATTTAACATTAAACCATCTTCCTGTACTTCCTTCAATTCTAACTGCTGACTTACAACTCAAATAAAGACTAAGTATTGCTGATATAATGCCCCTTTGACATCATATAACTGTAGCGTATTGAATAGCTTCTCTCTTGGCACCTTTTCATATGCCTTTTTCAAATCGACAAAACTTAAATACAGATATGTTATATTCCCATGCTTTCTCGACTATTTGTCGTAAAGTGAAGATCTGATCTTGACAGCCTCTATTTGGCCTGAATCCAGCTTGTTCTTCACCAAGCTTTATTCCATAATTCTTCTCAACCGTTTCTCAAGTATACTTGCATAGATCTTGCCAGGAACACTCAGTAGGGAAATACCTCTGTAATTCTCACATTCAGTTTTATTTCACTTTTTATATATGGGATGATATTAAAGCTCTACTTCAATCATCGGGAATTCGTCCCTCTGTCAGGCTTTCTGAACTATGCAGTGCAGCCACTGTAAGACTCTTATACCACCATACTTCGGCATTTCTGGTCGAATATCATCTCCTCCTGCTGCCTTTCCGCATTTCAAGCCTTTGATGGCTTTTTCTACTTCAAGTATGGATAATGTATTCCTGACTGTATGCTTGTTGAGTGTTTTTTACCACTGTGCTGTCATCACTGCTTGTTTCATTTAGCAGTTTTTCAAAGTAATTACTCCGTACTTCAAGGATATCTTTTTCTCCCGTTTTCATGTCACCTTTATCATCTCTAACTCCTTTTAAAGCACCCTTTCCTCCATTCCTAAGCTTCTTCAACAACCTCCAGAATATCTTACCACCTTCTTATTTTCTATATTCTTGCCAAACTCCTCCCATGACTTTTGTTTAGCTAGTTTTACACTGTTTGGCATTCTTGCATTTGTCTCTGTATTCTCTAAGAGCACAAGCTGACTTATTTGACAGGAACTTTTGATAGCTTCTTTAACTTCCTGTGTCCACCAAGGAGTTCTGATTTTTTTTTTTTTTTTTCAATCCTTGCAGACAACCTCACCACATGCCTCTCTGGCAGAATCAATCAATGTTTTCTTCAGAGTTTTACCACTGATGCTCCAAGGTTTGATTCCTGTTCTGAAACTGTTTCATTTTTTCTTCAGTAATCTTTGTGGATTTTAGTCTACAGTTCACATCTGAGAGCTGCTCAACTTTTATTTGCTTTAAAACTTTCTTACATGTTATTCTTTTCAATATGAAATTCAATTTTATCCTGCTCAAGACTAAATAGTGATCACTTCCAATTTCAAATCCTCTGTACACTCTGGTGTCCTGCACCAGGGAGAAAACATCACTATCAACAATAACATAGTCAATGAGACTTTTCTTTTTCCTTGCCTCTTCTCTCCATGATGTATATTAATATGTTAGTACATATTAATATACATCAGTGTCCATGGGTTCTATGCAATTTTCACCAGTTTCCAATTCCATTCTGCTCATTGTTGGATGATTCAAATCCTACAAACTTTTTCCATACCGCTTCTTCACATAATCTATTTACTGTTGTGCCGAAAATGACGTTTCTTTCTAAAATCTCTTTGCGTTATATTCTCTTAGCAGCCTATTTTTCTATACAGTTCGTTTGTTATCGTAATCTTATTAAATCCATGCTGCTAATACAATGAAATAGCAGCATGGATTTAATAAGATAGCAACCAAAGATTTAATAAGAAATAATGAAAATTGAATAAATTTATTACAATTCTGCATACGAATAATGAATTAAGAATAAATGGCACATTCTTTGATCATGAAATGAAACAAAAATAATGGTAGCATACAAGAGGGCAAAAACCTGGATTTGATTATATTATAAATAAAAGAGAAGTCATGGAAGGAAACATTATTGATGATGTTTTGAAATTATCTGTCAAAGAATAAAACAAAGCATACAGAGAATAATAAAATCTAGAACAGAAATACGGAATGAAATCATGTGATATCTATGCTAGAAAATATTGATAGATAAACTGGAAAAAAACAAACAGTAGAAGAAAAATGGTCAGCTTTTAAAGACATTTTACACGAAACAGCAAAATAGTAAGAGAAAAAAGAATGGATATTATTCTATTAAGAAGAGGTCAAAAAATTAGCTGAAAATAAAAGAAAGAAGCCACATTTCTGAAATGTCTGAAGTCAAATCAAATACATTAGTGTATGAAGACTATAAAACTATACGAAATATATTAAAAAGTGAGATAAGACAAAATAAACGGAATACGAGAATAACTATTCCAAAGAATCATAACACGATTCTTATGGTACTCAAAAAAGAATCTGGAAAGCAATACAAACTCAAAAGAAAGAACGAAATGAAAGCATAAAAATAACAATTATTGGACTGGATAAATGGAAGGATTACTTTGTATAATCTATATTCAAAAAATAATAAAGATAATATAATCAAATAATTATATTTATGAAGAGGGTAACATAACTTTGGAATAACAGAAAAATATATTGGAAAAACCTTTAAAGAACTAAACAAAATAGAAAATCAACTGCTATCGATAAGGTATAGAATAAACTGTTAAAGTATAGGAAATAATTAGCAAAAGAAGTGAGGGATATTTATTCTAAATACAGTATTTAAAGATGGAAAATTACCAAATGGCTAGCAAAAGACAAGGTGACTCGTTCTGCCCGACTTTATTTAATTTAGTGATGAATGAAATAAAGAAAGAAGTAAACTAAATGGAAAGGTGTAGAAAAGAAATTATAAATGATTGGTTTCGCTGATGTTATAATAATCTTACTAGCAGAAAATGAAGATGGTACGAAGATTAATAAATACATTCAATAATGCAACAGAAAAGAAAAATTTGAAGATATCAATGAAAAAAAAAAAAATGCTAAACATGACAGTTGCCAGAGAACCCATGAGGTAAATTTGAAATTATACGGAAATAAACGAACGAAGTATTATTAAAAAACATTTAGGAATAGAAATAAATGACTTAGTATCGCACAAAATGAAGTACAAGAACAACTAGTAGAATATCTGGATGCCTCATCTGGAAGAACAAGTAAAGAAAAAATTAATAAGAAGAATCTCCAAAAGAGCAGTCCACCCAATTTGCAGTAGAAACAAGCGCAACTACAAAAATTAGACAAATTAATGAAACCATTGAGATTAAGACAATAAAAAAAATTGAAGGTTTACGTAACAAAGTAAACAAATTTAAGAACTCAAAAATCAGAGAAAATTGTAAAACATAGTCAATAAATCATTAATTCAAAAATTGGAAAGAAAATGAAAATTAATATTAATTAATAATAATTAGCATTAATTCATTTCCTTAAAATGCAAATAAATTCTTGGATTTTATTTAGAAACTACTAACTGAAAATTGTTGCATCACTTGCTGTTGTTGAAATACTTTTGTTTCATTTTGTTAACAATTAGCTATGAAATGACGTTCGTATAGAGATAAGAGATTCCTTTGACGTGAAATTATACTTTGAATCAAAAATCATGTTATTACAAAACATATATGTTTTTTTAAAATATAGCAGAAAGTAAAATAATTAAACAAACATTAGGAACAAGCGTGTCCATGTCTCCTATGGATAAATAAGATAGCACCGAATTTACACATATGCCAGTGTTTTTCAAACTTTTCTGACTACGACCCACAATAAAAATACATTTTACATTTCGATCTAGCACATATTTCATATATATATATGTGTGTGTGTGTGTGACGAGACCTCAATGGTCGAAACCGGTATGGGTAGTGACAATTACCTTAATGCAGTGGTCTCCAAACTTTTCGCCACATTGGGTACTTCAGCATACTATTCAGCGGGCCGTAGTAAAAAAAAAAAAAAAAAAAATCTAGAACTAGATATACGAGTTTTATTGAAAGCAGATAAAAACTGATTACAGAGTATGTGAGATTAAATTATCGTATATTAATGGGAACGCACTCTATCAGAAATTCTCATATTTTTATCACAAATTATAATAAAACCATTAATGTGAATGATGTAACTGTGTTTGTGTTTTTAAAATCTTATTAAACTCAGGTTCAAATTTTGAAGTGCTAATTACAAGTAGCGATTTCAAGTGTTCATCAGATAAATTTGCCTTCTATTTTCACTTGATATATTTCATTCGGGAAAAAGTTTGTTCGCAAAGATACGTTGTCACAAAAATAGAAATAAATTTACAAGCAAATTTCTTCAAATTTGCTTGTAAAATTTTGTAAACTTCGAATTTTACAATTCTCCATAATCCCTAAATCCCATTGATTAGTTTAATGCATAACCTTGATCTCAATTTGCTCACACGCTTTGAGCAACTCATGCTCTTCATTTCTGGTAATATCAGAAATTAATTAATTATCCTCGGTATTAAGGGTAAATGCAGAGGACATAGAACAACTGCATGTCCCTGGCCATGTAGTAGTGATCTGGACATAAAGGATTATGTTCTAACCGGCACCATCAGTGAGATCGTGTTGTACTTCAATCTTTATGTTTGAAATATTTGCTGGTTATTCTCTGTCCATTTATCTTACTTAACTGGAGGAGTCTTTCACCATTGTCATTGTAATTACCAATGTCTAATGGTCCAATAACTTCGGCCCAGTAAAAACATCCCCAAAGTAATTCCGAACCAAATATTTACTATTTTTACTTCTTTGCCGTTATCAATGTGTTTAGAAGAGATTCGGGAAAAAAATAATAATAACTAAAATAAAAAAATAAAACTTCATAAATTGCACGTTTTAATTTTTAATTAAAAATAACGTGAAAATACATCATCGACAACTAAACACAGTTCTATATTTTTTATGTAAAAATAATGTATTTTTATACATCATTTCATATGAATTTGTTTATCTCAAATGGCAATTGAAGTAAACAGCCTGTATCACCTTGACGCGAGTTGCCTTAAGATGCACTATTTTTTTTTTTTAAAGTACTGTAATGCTTTATCAAGCAGGCATTATGCTATGCGACTTGGAAAATAATAAAACAGTGCCTTTTAAAATTAAATACATAAAAAATAAATACAAATAATTGATTATTTTTATTTAATGAACATTAGTTGAACATAAGATAAAAGTTTCAAAATGCTTTTTCTATAACTATATTTATTATTATATATTATGGATAATTATTATCCTGATGCTTATGATATAACGTGGTGAGGACTGCGATCACATGGCCTAAAGGGAAATAGTCTGATAAATCGAAATAGGTTAATATCGAAAACATACAAAAGCAATATACAATAAACCCCGTCTCTGCAGTAGAAACATGGAATCCTTGAAGTCACTTCAGAATATGTTTACCAAGCTAAATATTAATACTTTATATAAAACAATATTGTAACTTTTAAGTACTTTCAAAATTTTGAAAGAACTAAATTTTTAAAAAATATTATTTCAAATAAATTAGATTTATTAATACACCTTTAACTCTATAAAATATTTCTTTATAATAATAAAATAAGTAGAATCGTTACTTAGAAATTTTGGACTCACCTTATATTGGATGAAATTGGTATCGCGAACCTGCTAGACTTGTCTAGCAGCAAAACAAATTTAAAGAAAAGAAAAACTTTTTAAGCCAGTCGATTTATTAGTTAGATATTAGTGAAATTGATTCATTCCAGGGAAGCAGATTTGCCGCCGTCATTCTGGGTAGGAAGGCGATATCAACATATGACTTTTCGGTAGTATCAAAGGAATAAAACAAATTGGCAATTAATTAATATACATCAGTGTCCATGGATTTGATGCAATTTTCACCAGTTTCCAATTCTATTCTGCTCATTGTTTGATGATTCAAATCCTACAAACTTTTTCCATACCGCTTCTTCACATAATCTATTTACTGTTGTATGCCGAAAATGACGTTTCTTTCTAAAATCTCTTTGCGTTATATTCTCTTCGCAGCCTACTTTTTTTTATACAGTGTTTTTTGTTTGTTATATACTGTATTTGCAGTTATTAGCTATATACAAGAAATAGCAGCATGGTTAATTCTATGTACAGTATATGCAAAAGATTTAATAAAGAAATAATGAAAATGGAATAGATTTATTATTACAATTCTGCATACGAATAATGAATTAAGAATAAATGACACATTCTTTGATCATAAAATTAAACAAAAATCATGGGAAAATACAAGAGGGCAAAAATCTGGATTTGATTATATTATAAATAATAGAGAAGTCATGGAAGGAAACATTATTGACAGTACCTCGACAGGGTGTAGCATGGAGGCTACATATGTCCTCCTCTATCGAGGAGGACATAGCTTGTAATTTAAATTTAGAAGAGCTTATAAACAGTTTTATTGTGCTATATTCCCGTAGAGAAACATTTAATTAATATTATTATGTAATTATTTTGCATTAATGTTTCTCATGTAATAAAAACAAAATACAATTGGGGATTTTCTTATATTTTTTCTTGTAATCCATCAGGGACGATATTTAATTGTTGACTTCAGGGCGCGATCTAATCTGGCTACGGCCCTCATTATTGATGATAAGAGTTTTGACACAGCTATCAAAGAATAAAACAAAGTATACGGAACAGAAATACGGGATGAAATCATGTGATACCTATTCTAGGAAACAGACATTTTACACGAAACAGCAAAATATTAATAGAAAAAACAGTTAGTATAAAAGGAAACTCAAGAATGGATATTATTCTATTAAGAAGAGGTGAAAAACTTAGCCAAAAAGAAAAGAAAGAAGCCACATTTCTCAAATGTCTGAAGTCAAATCAAATACATTAGTGTATGAAGACTATAAAACTATACGAAATATATTAAAAAGTGAGATAAGGCAAAATAAACGGAATACGGGAATAACTATTCCAAAGAATCACAACACGATTCTTTATGGTACTCAAAAAAGAATCTGGAAAGCAATACAAACTCAAAAGAAAGAACGAAAGCATAAAACTAACGGTTATTGGACTGGATATAAATGGGAGGATTATTTTTTAAAATCTAAATACAAAATAGAATATTCATGAAGAGGGTAATATAACTTTTGAAATAACAGAAAAATAACTTAAAAAACTAAAAAATAGAAAATCAACTGCAATCGATAAGATATAGAATGAACTGTTAAAGTATGAGAAATAATTAGTAAAATAGTTAATTACAGTATTTAAAGATCGAAAATTACCAAATGGCTAGCAAAACACAAGGTGACTCATTCAGCCCGACTTTATTTATTTTAGTGATGGATGAAATAAAGAAAGAAGTAAACAAAATGGAAAGGTGTAGAATACAAATTAAAAATGATTGGTCACGCTGATGATATAATAATCTTACTAGCAGAAAATGAAGCTGATTATTAAAATTAAGAGAGATTAATAAAAACATTCGACAATGCAATAGAAAAGAAATATAGAAGATATCAACGAAAAAAGAAAAAAAAACTTAAACGTGACAGTGGCTATGAGATGAATTAGAAATCAGAGGGAAATAAATGAACGAAGTATTATTAAAAACCATTTAGGAATAGAAATAAGTGACTTAGTATCGCACAAAATGAAGTATAAGAACAAGAAATAAAAACTACTAGAATATCTGGATGCCTCGTCTGAAAAAAATAAGTAAAGAAAAGAAAAAAAAAGAAGAAGAATCTCCAAAGGAATAGTCCACCAATATGCAGTAGAAACAAGCCAACTACAAAAATTAGACAAAGTAATAAAACCACTGACATTTCCAAAGTGAGAGTTCGAAATTCTTTCTCCAATCCTTTCTCCCGCCATTGAAATATAGAATATTTTCTTCGACCTCATCCCCATGGTTGTAAAATAACAAAATAAAATTAAAACATATTTTACATATTTATTGTAAATTAAATAAATAATAAATAACAATAAAATACGAGTCAACGCGGTTAGCCTAGTGCGCTTCGCAACCATATGCCTGGGGAAGGAGTGTCCTAGTTTCGATTCCTGTCGACGACGCGAAGAGCTTAAGGATTTTCCTCAGCCATAGCCAAGTTAGCCGGTCTTGGGCGTGGACAGCAGGGTTTTTCCCCAGTTTATCCTGGGGTTTATCATCCCGCAAAACAGTCAAACCGGCCTTGAGAACTCACCACTACGGACATAGGATACACCGGAGCGTAGGGCTGACCACCCTAACCTGTGAACGGTTTGAGGTCCGATGATTAATAAACTCTCGACAGCGCAAGGTAAAAGAGGGTATAAAGAAGATGAGATGAATAAAATACGAAGTAAAAAGAATATAAAAATAAATGGGCAGAAACTAGGAAAGTGATTAATTCCGTTTGCTAATCTTACAGTCAAATATAGAAATAAACTTGCAAGTTTCGAAATTTAAGACGTTAAATGTACATGCGGTGTGCGAAACAAGGCAACACCGTCATGAAAAGTATTCATTCTGATAATGTCCGCGCAGTTAGCCTAGTGGCTCTGCGCTTCGCAACCATATGAGTGAGGAAGGAGTGTCCTAGGTTCGATTCCCGTCGAAGACGTGAGGAATTTGAGGATCTTCCTCAGCCATAGCCAAGTTAGCCGGTCTTGGGCGCGGGCAGTAGGGTTTTTTAGCCAGTTTATCTAACGTTTTTCATCCCGCAAACCGGCCGCGTGAATACAGACACGGATCTACAGCCATAAATACTTAACCCCCCCATGAGGGGGATCAACTCTCCCCAATAGGGACGGGGGGAGAAAAAGGAAGGAAACTCCATACGAATAAATAAATAAAATTCTGATAATCGATGGTATATATTTATTCTCAAGAATTTATAACTAACTTTCTATTGTTTGAGTTTGCGGGGAGAGCGCGAACGCAGTCCCCAACTACCAAAAATTCCACGCTCCATCTATCCCAGTTTGGGAAAGTGGCGGGGATCAGTTAGTCCGTAGTGCAATGGAACAGCCTCTCCTCTGTGGTACTTCCTTCTAGATCAAAGTTAACTCCAGCGCCAGGTAAGTATGCTTCAACTGTTAAGTTTTATGGCGAAATGGACGTCAATCCCTTGGATTTTTGCCCCTTCATCGCCTAGGTTTTGATTATTTATTGGGAAAAATTTTGAGCGCCTGGTTCGTCCCAATTAGGGATGTGTAAAATCACTTTAATCGATGATCGGAGCTACCTTCGGGCGTTTGTGTCTCCATCTGTCGTTTTCATCGTAGTTTAATGTTTCACGAATGAGTTGGTTGAAATGAAATGATGATTGTGATGTCGATCAGATGTGATCTTGGAAACATACCGGCTGAATACACTATATTAGTATACAGAACGGATTCAACACACTCAATTTGTGTGAAAGAGAACCAGATGAACTATGGGAAGAGATTAAAGATATAATTAAAACAGAAGCAAAGCAGAATATGCCAACAGTTTGTAAGAAGAAGTTTAAATGGCTGTCAGAAGATGCCATCAAAACTGCTCAGGAAAGGAGAAAAATGAAGCCCACGGGAAATTTGCAGGAAGTGTGCAATTTGAATGCAGAGTTTCAACGACAAGCCAGAAGAGACATTTTAGAAACTTTCCTTACACAGAATAGGTGCTAAGAGGTGCTAACAACTCCTGTGATTTCGCATTACTCTCGAACCCTCTAACGTTTAAAATACTCCTTAAACACTGTCCATCAAAATCACCAAGTACCCTATCATTATTTTTATACAATGCCCAAGTCAATCCAATCTATCCACTTCAATTCTTACGTGACCAGTTTCGATAATACAGTAAGCAAGATAACTGTCGGCCTGGTTGGCCGAGTGGTTAGCGTATCCGCTCTCCAGCCAAAAGGATGCGGGTTCGATCCCACCATGGGAATGAATGTTTGTGATTGTCTGTGAAAAATACTAGTAGTGGTGGTGGGCAGTAGATGGATTGGTGTAGTTGGTGAATTGAGTGCTGGAGACTTCGATGAGTCGTTGGACTCCCTGGAGGTATCAGTAATAATAATAATTGAAGTGAGAGACATCTTTTAGGAAACACAGAAGATGATCACCTGTCTTGCTTTCTCGCCATCGACAATCAAACTTAGCCCACTCAGCATCCCCAATTGTATATTTGTGAATAATGATAAATCGTCAGCATAACATACAATAGATATACTAAGATAGTATAGTAAGATACCCTATAGCTCGACATATTGTTCATCACAAAATCATGGCAACACTAAATAGAAAAGTTGGTAAGACGTTGGTCATATTAAGCAGTTATAATGCTAATAAGGTTGCTACGAAGTCATTAAGCGCTTACAATCTTCTATAAATTTCACCTGTCACTAGAATGGAAACCCTTTTTGAAGTCAACAAAATTATCTACTGTCAACTGTCCTTGTTTATGAATTGTGTCATACTTTATTCTGTCCTTATTATTCGCTATAGCTCCGTCCAACATTATCTTCTGTCAACAAATAACATTGGCTCATCCATCAACTATTTCTGATTTCAGTTTTTCATGTGAATTCGATTATTCCAAATAACGATTGAAGTAAAGAGCTTGTACCACCTTTGCCGCGGTGCTGTAAGATGCACTATTTTTTTCTTTCTTTTTTTTTTTTTACGGTAATGTTTTAACAAGCAGGCATTATAAGACTTGGAAAATAATAACTAAGCGCCTTTTAAAAATAAATATATATAAAAAATAAACACAAATAATTAACGATTTTTACTTAATGAACTTTAGATGTGTAAGATAAAAGCTTTGAAGTGCTTTTTCGATAACGTAACACATTCATAATATATTTATTATCCTGATATGGATAATTATTATCTTGATGCTTATGATATAACGTGGTAAGGATTGCGAACACATGACCTAAACGGAAATAGTCCGATGAATCGAAATATGTTAACACAGTACAGAAAATTTATTGTAATATATGCATGCATTACAATAAATGTCTTTTCTTAAAGAACCCCTACAGAATGTTAAGAAAATTTTAATTTTAAATTTAGTAGTATGCTAAGCTGTAAGTTAACAGAGTATTTTCCTCGTCAGGGTTACGTCTTTCAAGTATGGAAATATCCAGAACGATGCTTTCTGTTTTTTTTTTTTCATTTTTTTATTCATTTTCTTCAGAAAACCACTCTGGAGTAGAAACAAGGAATTGTTCAAACCACTTCAGAACTCCAATAAGCTACGCGGGAGTCGTTCACCGGACAAAGAAAGTCATCCACTACCAAAACACAATCACAAACATCCATGACCAGCTTGAATCGAACTCGCAACTTATAGGTTCGGAACAGGAAAGCTAATCACTCGGCCAACCAAACTGGTTTCCTAGTGAAAACGAGAGTCCACCTTGCTTGATTGAGAAATGTGTTCACGAAGCTGAATATTCATTTTTTATATATATAAAAGATTTCGATCAATTGTAGTCGATTGCCTGAAGCTAATTTCTTACGTGCGAATCGTTTTTTTTTTACTTTAATGTGATAAAGAAATCTTTAATTTTGTAATAATTTTAAAGTAGATTTAACGTTTTATTTAAAACAATATTGTAACTTTTATATACTTTAAAATATTTTAAATAATTAGCTGTTTGATAAATATTTTATTAACTAAATAATGTTTTTTAATATACCTTTAATTATATAACATACCTATTGTATAATAGAAAATTAAGTAACTTTTTTTATTCGGAAAATTTGGACTCACCTTTTAATTGGGTGAGATTGTATCATGTGACTGCTAGATTAGTCTAGCAGCTAAAACATTTTTCAAAGAAAGAAACATTTCGGTCAGCGCATCAAATAAATATTTTTATTTTATATTTGTATGATGGAGGGCATAGTCTGACTGTCACCTCGTGGTGCCCTCTCGGTGACGACAGCAGCATTTCTTTTTTTCCCGGCATGGAGACAAATTTTAGTGATTATACCTATACTACTGTATGATGTCAGAGTTGAGAAATGAGAAAATCATTCCATCTATTATTACAAGAAATATTAATATCATCGAATGTAATTTAACCCTCGGGGACTCGCAGCTGATCGGACAGATACATGCAAAATGTTTAATATAAATATTCTCAAGGGAAACTTTGCCATCCTTTCGTCGTTGGTAGCATCTCTAAAAAGATGAGAATAGAGCGATTCCCTCTGGAATACCTAGAAGGAGGGAACGACATAATTAATCAAGTCTTTTCGAAATGGGGAACCGTACGAGATGTCCAAGTAGGCAAAGACGCTGACTATCCTGAATGGATGTCGGGGGAAGTCACGTTCTCGTTAACGATGAAAACAGAAGTTCCGAATTTTGTAATGATCGGATCGGCCAGGGTAATGGTGAGTTACCCGGGAGTAAAGAGGCAATGTTTTAAATGTGGAGCCCTGACTCATCTCGGGGCCCAGTGCCCGAAGTTAAAGTGTAAGAACTGCCTAACAGCGGGTCATACACTAGCACAGTGCCAATCGGCATGCCTAAAATGCGGCATTAACAGCCATAAAATAGACACCTGTCCGGACAGAAATCTGGCCGAAAAATTGGGAGGCACTATTACGTCCAACAAGGAAACAACAGCCCAAAATGTTATCGGCGCAGAACCGAATGATTTCCCCACCCTGAAGGCCGCGCATGAAGGAACAACAAAGAATCATGCCGCCACCTCCGAAACACTGCCAAGTACACCAGTGGAGAAGCCTGCAACCAGGAGAGATGAAGGGCAGGAGGAACTGGCCACCGATCAAGCCGCCACTACAGACGTAGCAACCGAAAATAACCAGCAGCACCAACAAAACGGAACTATCACTGCTGTCACAATAGACGAGGACACGGAGGCAGTAGATATGGAAATCAACAATGCAGAAACCACACAAAAGAGGCCAGCCAGCCCTGAAGAAGTAAATATTAAAAAATCGAAACAAGGAAGTCCGGCACAAGTTGGAAATATAAAGTCAACTTCAGAACCCACAAAGTTCCCTCACGCAAAGGCCAATGCACCTATATTGCATCTCTTAAAAGATTTCCCCGAGGAGGCGGCGAGACTACGAAAAGCAATAGAAACATTCGGAGACATTCAACTGATACTCACAGGACAAAACGGGCCAAGAGTCGTCAGTGCAAAATGGAACAACGTGTTTGTCGATAATATAAATGAAATCACTCCTGAAAAGATCATTGGTCTTATCGATGCAGAGGACGACGTGGGACTAGCACTGCACAGAGGCCTCTACATGCTAAACCACATCCGTGGAGACAAATTAGCAGATTTCATCATTAAAACCCATAACAATAGACAGCAGGAGGATTTAAACCTCGCCTAACAAGTCAGTCGACTCCTAGTATCGATCTGCCAGAGCGGGAAAAAAAAAATAAAATAAAATAAAAAATTCTGGTTTGTTTTTTTTCCTTCTTTTTGTCCTCTTTCAGATTAGAATTTTGTTGTAAAAAAAGGTCTATGTATATTCCACACAGGAGGGGGGGGTATCCTGAGAACCTGGGCTGCGAAGGCTTACACCGAGGCGGTGCAGCTCCTTGTGGGCTGCATCACCCAGGCCAGGCTCTTCCCCCGCTCTTCTCAGTATTAAACTAGTCATTCAGGTTGAATTTTCAGAATTTTCCTAGTTTCTTACAAATTGTTATATGTAATTTTTAATGTTATTTACTAGTTCCTCTTTTACATGTGGTGCTTCTTTCATTTGTTTTTCCCCACTTTCCTCGGGTAGATACCTGAAGAGGTGACTGGCCGGGGAAAGCTGAGAAGAACGGATGGAGGGAGATAATGTCGGAGATCTGCTTGGTGCTGACATTTAAGTCAGGCCAAGTAGATCGACTGAGGCCTCTTAACTATCTACTACTATCCACTCTATCTTTTCTCCTCCTCTCTCACTATCAAGCTGACTCTCAGCACAACTTTTTTTTAAATCTAAAGAGGCCAGTGATGAAAGGCATGAACTCCCATTCTACCTTTTAATTGGGTGAGATTGTATCATGTGACTGCTAGATTAGTCTAGCAGCTAAAACATTTTTCAAAGAAAGAAACATTTCGGTCAGCGCATCAAATAAATATTTTTATATTTGTATGATGGAGGGCATAGTCTGACTGTCACCTCGTGGTGCCCTCTCGGTGACGACAGCAGCATTTCTTTTTTTCCCAGCATGGAGACAAATTTTAGTGATTATACCTATACTACTGTATGATGTCAGAGTTGAGAAATGAGAAAATCATTCCATCTATTACAAGAAATATTAATATCATCGAATGTAATTTAACCTTCGGGGACTCGCAGCTGATCGGACAGATACATGCAAAATGTTTAATATAAATATTCTTAAACAATTTAGTGTATAGCTTGGAGGTCATGAGTAGCTGTGCATTCATATGTTACGAGTGATATTCCGCACTTTTTTTTTGCTGTCAGTTTGGTTTGTTTTTGTAGTTTTTCTGCTAGTAGCTAGGCTTAAGCTACAGGATTTGCTGGTAAGACTTGTTCTTACGGGATTTCTCTCTTTGCTTGTAAAACCTTTCCTGTCCTACGGTATTTTTACTAATCTACCACCACGATCCTACTCTTCCCTAGATCCTATATCTTTTTTTTTTGGCCGTGGCCAAACCTAAGACTGACATGTCTTCACTACTTCCTAGGGTGAGAACGGTCGGTTTTCAAACGGACCCATCCCTAAACAAAAGGCATATCTGCAAAGCACTTTGTGAGGCAGTAGGTTCCGAAAACATTTACGGGTTTATCCCCTTCGGGGCAGGGAGATACCAGGTAGTGGTAAAAAACACCACAACTAGGGACAAACTGCTGGAGGGTTTTAAATGTAATGACGTAGAAATCACTCCGTTCTTGGTGGGAAGCCTGTTAAGAACGGTAAAAATTGACAGGTTCCCCCTCGAATATATAGAAAATAGCGACGACGTCATCCACAAGACATTTGCTAAATGGGGCACAATTAAGAACATTAAACGGGGCACTGATGTCGACTACCCGGATTGGAAATCAGGAGAGGTCATCTTCACAATGGAGATGAAAACTCCTGTTCCGAACTTTGTCACCATCGGCTACGCAAAAGTCATGGTAAACTACCCAGATGTCACAAGGCAATGCTACAGGTGTGGCTCCCACGAACACCTGGGAGCAGAATGTGCCAAGGTCAAGTGCAGCAATTGTGGCGAATCTGGCCATTCCCTACCACATTGCACCAACCCCTGCAAGAAATGCCACCAAAAAGACCACAGTTACAATGTGTGTCAACACAGAACATCAGCAGAACGAATGGGGGGTGCGATACAACCACTTCCCGTTCCTCCCCCCCTTAACTCTGACAACACAGAACCACCAAAAATACCCACCCCGACCCCGCCACCGATAACAACAGCCCAACCCAAACGTGGCAAACAAGAGGGGTTCAAACAGGTATCATTGGGTAAAACCAAAAAGTACAGAAGCCAAAATTCAACAGCCAGCGTTCCCCCCACCACCACGAACACAGATACAACCACAGCATCTGCTATAGAGGAAATAGACACCTCTACAGCAAAACGTCAAAGGGAACAGGTAGAAGACGAACAAGCTTCGTTTAAAAGGTTGCCTATGGGCGGAAACCTTACTACCCTCCCCACGACAGGAACAGAATCCACCCCAGCACCATTCCCTAAAATAATTCCAGGGGGAGCTACTATTCTCCACCACGTCCAAAAAGACCAGGACGGGTTCGAAAGAATCCACAAAGCCATAGAGAAAAACGGCGAGCCACACTTCTATGCCCACTACACAAAGGGTTCATCAAAACCCTGTGTTGGCTTGGAATGGGACAAACTTGCCGTGCCAGATATTCTAAATGAGGAACAAAACTCCTTTAGGAACTCCATTCTAGCCGCCAATATGGGCTTACACGACAGCGACATCACAGGGCTATACCAAGCACTAACCAAAATAGTTACCGAAGAGACACTAAAATTCTAATTGTCCCTCCCTATAACTACACCACTAAAATGAACAACACTTTTCGCGTCGCCACTCTCAACATTAACGGTCTGCGCTCCGTCAACGCACAACGCGCTGTTTGGAGCCTAATCTTACTGCATGAGGTTCATGTACTCTTTCTTCAGGAGACGCATTTTTATCAGTACTGGGACATAGAAAACTTCTCCAGAAGCTTCCCCGTACAAAGCTTCTGGTGTTTCGGAGAGCGCTGTGCGAGGGGGGGTGGGAATCCTTGTTCGTCAGCCCATTCTAGGCTGGTTTTTCAATGTACAGAAAGATGCTACAGGACGTCTAGTCTCTATAGACTGGAAGTTTGGAGGTAAAGTCATCCGCTTCCTTAATGTATATGCCCCTAACAACGTCCACCAGCGATGCAGGTTCTTCACGTCCCTAGAACCTTATTTACACGGGGCTCAGTATATCATAGCCGGGGGGGACTGGAACTGCATCGCTGACGTAAGATTTGACAAAATTGGTGGCAGCAACAACTCCGGTACCGGTGGCTCTAGGGAACTGCAACTGTGCTGTGATAATGTCGACCTCATTGACATCTGGAGGGAACACAATCCAGACACAGTGGGTACCACATGGGCGAGAGGAGGAGTCGCAACGCGACTCGACCGCCTTTATATCTCCAGGAACCTAGGCCCACGAGTTGTTTCGGTCAGGCATATAGCGGTTGGTAGCTCGATAACAGACCATGAAATGGTTCTCATGAAAGTCGAACTACCCGAGGTCGTAGAAACATCAAGAGGACCTTGGAAAATGCCTCCAAGCCTCCCCGAAATTTATAGCAAGGATTTGCAGCTGCTATGCGAAGGAAGGAAAAAGGCCAACTGGGACTGGGACGCGTGGGCCCAGTTCAAAACCGAGGCAAAAGAGCTCTTCCAAAACATCTCCAGAGAAAGAGCTCACGCGCAAAGAAAAAAAATGAGAGAGCTGTATCGAGAGCTAGGATGGTACCGGGCTAATCAGAGAAACGGTATTCCTAGCGATTCGCTTATTAAAGCCGTGGAAATCGAACTCGAGGCACTTCGACGGAAAAAAGTCGCCGAGCTCGATTTTCGCGCCAGACTGTTTCTCCGGCAGGCGGAAACACCGTCGGCCGCCTTTTACAATCGCCAGCGCATAGCAGCACAAGACGAGAAAGTGTTTCGGCAAATTCACGCTAACGGGCAAACACTCACAACCACGGAAGACATCCTGCAGCAATTTTCCCAGCATTACACGAGAACCTGTTCCGATGAAGCTGAGGAGACAGGCGACTTCGGAGTGTGGAGCATTGACAACATGCCTGAACACCTCAGAACTCTTCAAAAGAGACCAATCACTCCGGAAGAGGTTACTCGAGCCTACAAACAGCTTAAGCTACGGAAAACCCCTGGCCTGGATGGGCTAGGCGTTGAGCTCTATCGCTCAGCCTGGAACTTCATCTTGCCTATCCTGGTCTCATTATTCAACAGATTCCTATTCACCGGTGACGTACCTGCTGACTTCGTTAGTGGGTACACAATTTTCATCCCCAAGAAAGGGAGAGACCTAAATAGCATGGGTAGCTGGAGGCCCATTTCCTTGACTAACACAGACTACAAATTATTCGCAAGAGTGATTTGCAACCGTCTGAAGATGGGCATTGGGAATGTGCTAACCAGCACTCAAGTATACGGAGTTCCGGGCAGATCGATGGAGCTCAACCTCTTCCTGATAAGAGACCTTCTCCGCCTTGTGACAAACAAGGAACTCCCACTTGCACTCGTATCAATAGACTTAGAAAAAGCGTTCGATAGTGCAAAGCACAACTTCCTGCACTATATCCTAGAGAAAGTCGGAGTGGTGGCCTGCGTAAGGGAAGCAATCAAAAGCATGTACGGTAAAACAACAACGCACATTGCGATTAATGGGTTTCTTTCAGAACCCATTCCCACACGCAGAGGGGTTCTGCAAGGCTGCCCCCTTAGCCCCCTTCTTTTCTCTTTAGTACTAGAGCCTCTTCTAAAAAAAATTGATGAGACGCGCGCAGTAAGAGGAATACCGCTGCCCTTAAGCTCCAAACAGAGCAAAACTATCGTATATGCCGATGACATCGTCGGAACCCTTCGGGATTCCGACTCGATTTACATCTTCTTCGGCATACTTCGAGAGTTCAGCATGCTCAGTGGTCTTCACACTAATCCCGAAAAAACAAAATCAAAATTTATGGGAAATTCGGCCATGCCAGTCTTCCGTATGGTCTGAAACCCACAACCGGCCCATTAACAATACTAGGAATTCCCTTCCTAGAAACCCCAGTGTTGCAAACCGAACACTTAATAGAAATGTGTCGCGAAAAACTCAAACCCTTCAGTCCCAACTACCTATCATTCGAAGGTAGAGCAACAATTATCAAAACAGTCCTAAAACCGATGTTACTGCACACCATTAACCTCACAAACATCACAGACACACAAGACAACGCCATTCACAAACATGTCACTGATTTTTTCTGGAACAACAGGAGGCACGAGGTGCGCAGGGCCTTTCTCCATCTTCCCCCCACACAAGGGGGATTCGCCCTGCCAATCCTCAAATACTGCCACCTAACCAACACTGCTCAGACCATACGGAAAGCACTGGCATCAAATCACCCTTCCGGCAATCTGATTAAATACTTCTTAGGATTCTTCCTACCCTACTTCGGGATCACTGGCCACGCCGGACCATGTGCGAAGACGGTGCCTGAGTGGTACTACACAATATGTAAACTTTTTAAGAAATTGGCAACGGATGGAGTTCGAGTGCTTCAGCTCAGCCCAAACAAGCTGTACTGGAAAATTTTTGACCACTTTGACTGGGAAAAGCCCGATCTGGGCACAAACGAAGAGGTGCTGTTCACCAACATAAAAAACAGCTGGGGGCAACCATTTCACCGGGACTTAGCCTGGAGAATCGCTACTACTGCAGACTCCCGGTGAAACTGGTAAAATCAGCCTACAGCTCGCGACCGTGCAAACCCTTCTGCGACGTCTGCGGCGCGGTAGAAACCGTAGGGCACTTCTTCTTTCACTGCCCGCCAGTACAGCGTGTTTGGCACAGACTGGCTGAGGTGCTTGCAATCCCAGCGCTCACATTCGCCGAAGTAGTTTTGCTACAGTTTCCTCCCCAGTAACCAAAAACAAGAAACACCTGATTTTCCTAATAAATGTGATCAAACACCACATTTGGAAAATCAGGAAAAAACACCTTCTTAACGAGGAGGATCGCATCTATCTCCGTGTTAGGAACTGTCTCTCAGCCTACCTCCGCCGCTTCCTGGAGCAGGAAAGGTGCTTACGTGGTGAGGAGCGGTTCCTGAGGAGATGGTGCGACCCACCAACCATCTGCCAGATCATACGGGGGGAATCCGGTTGTGTCTGCTCCTATAACACCTTCAAGTTGTAGGTGTTGACGCTATCTCGACCTTCCTTCCCGATCAGCGTTTAACCCACAGGTATGTCTAGTCCTTTCGCAGTTGAAAGTTTTTCTGTCCCCCAGGTTGGGGTTGACCTGAACAAACCCGGACTGCGAAGGCCAACATCGAGGTGGTCCCAAGCCCTTTTCAGGGCGGGGTCTTCCGGGCCAGGTCATCTCCCTTCTTTTCCTGGTTATACTGTTCTGGGTTTGCTCGGCAAACTCATTCCTCTATAGAATTGTCTTCCACATAGTCTTTAGATTTATTTACACTTGTTAAATTTGCTTAGTCTCTCCTTTTTTTTCCTTTTAAGGATTTTTCCTTTTTTAAAGTGAAAAATCAACGACCGTTTTAGATGCACCCCTGGGGGGTCAACAGCTAAAACAGGTCAGCTGAGGCCTCATTCATCTACTCTACTACTATGCACTCTATCTTTATTTCCTCTCCTACTATCCGCTGAATCTCAGCCTATCTTACTCCACAGGCCAATGATGAGATACGTTGAACTCACAAATTATTATTATCATGTGACTGCTAGATTAGTCTAGCAGCTAAAACATTTTTCAAAGAAAGAAACATTTCGGTCAGCGCATCAAATAAATATTTTTATATTTGTATGATGGAGGGCATAGTCTGACTGTCACCTCGTGGTGCCCTCTCGGTGACGACAGCAGCATTTCTTTTTTTCCCAGCATGGAGACAAATTTTAGTGATTATACCTATACTGCTGTATGATGTCAGAGTTGAGAAATGAGAAAATCATTCCATCTATTACAAGAAATATTAATATCATCGAATGTAATTTAACCCTCGGGGACTCGCAGCTGATCGGACAGATACATGCAAAATGTTTAATATAAATATTCTTAAACAATTTAGTGTATAGCTTGGAGGTCATGAGTAGCTGTGCATTCATATGTTACGAGTGATATTCCGCACTTTTTTTTTGCTGTCAATTTGGTTTAACACGTTATGTAAAGGTTTATGATGTTTGACAGTAAATGTTATCTGAGAAATACCGCGACCTCCGATGTCAGTATAGTATGGTTTAGTTGTTGTTTTTTTATTGTTTGTTCAATAATTTCTAGATTGTAACTGAAAATAAATAAACCATCATGTATTATTCAAATAGAGAGCCAAAGGCTTATTTTTATCATACATGTCCTCTAGGAGATGTGATTTACATTATGGAAAATATTAAGGAAAGTGAACTGGAGCTTACTCCACCTTTACTACGAGTTGCCCATAAAGTTGCTTATGCTTGCATCCGCCTAAACGTTTATAGTTTCTATATATTCGGCACGAAACTCTTATAGTTTCTATATTCGGCTATGAGATTCAATATCCACTTAATTTGTACCATCATGTATTATATTTGCAGCGTTTTTTCTTTTTTTTTTTTTTTTGCATTTTAGCACATACTAGTAATAAATGTATCTCTCAGATATACTACGACCTACGCTGCAAAATTACCGCTGCGAGCTCCCGAGAGTTAAATGGTATCGTTACTCCATCAAGCAAAGAAAAACTAAATGAACTATTACTACTAGCTGACAAACACGATGCTGATATGATATTATCTGCATCCAGGAAACCAAACTTCGACAAACCAGCAAACTAAACATTAAAAACTATGATATCATACGACAAGATAAGCCTACTGACCAAAATGGAGGATGGCTTCTGACACTAATCCGAAACTTGTCATATAAAGTTGTTGAGTTAGACATAGTAGCAAAAGGAACTGAAATAAATCCAAATACTGGAACCAAGTAAAAAGTCATTAAACATATTCAATTGTTATCATCCTCCTGACAAACCTGGACCAAATCTTTCCGGCCTATCCCATCTGATTGAAGAAAACTCCATTATCTTAATAGATAAATAAAATAAATATGTTGTTTCTTTCGAAAATCTCTTCGCAAATAGATTTTCGAAAGAAACAACATATTGGACACATCTGCAGGATGGATAACAGTGGAAATATCAAAACTTTGGTGTTTAGAACAAAGATGAGTATAAATAGAAAAAGCTAATGGTAAGTAGATGATGTGAAGAAGAATTGGTATGGAAAGAGTTTGTAGGATCTGAGTCATCCAACAATGAGCAGAATGGAACTGGAACCTGATGATAAACAGACCTCGAAGAACCTCTTTGATCGATGCAAGAGTTTGGAGAGGTGCAGATGCCTTTATAGATCACTTATTATTGATTGCAGAAATAAAAATGAAACTAAGAAAAATATTTAAAGGCAAGAACCTATTTAATGAAATGTGGGAAAAGGAGGAATGGCTAGAAGACTGGAATACAGCACTCCTGGTTAAACTGCCAAAGAAGGGAGATATAACACTTTGTAAAAATTGGAGAGGGATTTCACTTCTAAATGTTGTAAGTAAAGTATTTACTGGAATATTGCTAGAAAGAATGAAACAAGAAATTGAAACTAAACAGATAATAACATTAAGAATAATTGTTGAACAATCAGAGTGACAGAGTCTGGGATTCATCGACTTTGAACGTGCATTTAATAGCATAGACAAAGAGACTACATGGAAGTTAATGAAGCACTACGGGATTCCTCAGAAAATCATAAATATAACAAAGAAAACTCATGAAAAATACAAACTATCAGAACCATTTGCAACAAACACAGGAGTAAGACAAGGATGTATACTTTCCCCGACCATCTTTCTGCCTGTTATTGATTGGGTGATAAGGAAAGCATCTGAAGAAAGAATTGGAATTCAATTGGGATGGTCAAATAAAATCAGTGACCTGGATTTTGCAGACGATATATACCATTTGGCACAAAAATATCAACACCTCCAAAAGAAAATAGATAATTTAAACCAGGAAGCAAATAAATGTGGATTGAAAATAAATCATAACAAGAATAAAGTAATGAAGATAAACCCCAAACAAGAATTAATCTTTGAAATGCTAGGGAAAACACTGGAACAGGTAGATAACTTTATCTACCTGGGATCAGTGATTAGCACACAAGGAGGAACCAAACAGGACATACAAAATAGAATCTAGAAAGCACAGATTATATTCAGTATGATGAAGAAAATTTGGGGGTCTAGAGAAAATTAAAAACCAAAATTATGCTCTTCAACACCAATGTTAAACCAGTTTTACTATACGAAGCTGAGACATGGTCACTAACAAAGGAAAACAAATAAAATACAGGTCTACATAAACAAATGCTTGAGGAAGATACTAGCCAAATAAAATAAAAAACATAGAACTTTGGGAGAGAACAGGTCAAACCAGCATCAGAAATGAAATCACTAAAAGAAAATGGAACTGGATAGGTCACACAATCAGGAACCCAGTCAAAGAAATATATATAGCAAAAATTGCACTAGAATGGAATCTCCATATGGAAAAGAGAGTAGAAACAGAGACTTGGACGTTCCTGGAAAGAGATCAAAAAAGAAGTATTGAATAGAGTAAGATGGTAGTCCATTGAACATAACTATAATCGTACAAAACTTTCTTTTCCTTGAAATGTTCACCTGCTAGAGCAGTCTAGCATGCACACGATACAAACCTCACCCAGAAGGTGAGTAAGAATTTTCCAATTCACAAGTTTACTTAGTTTTTTTATTATAAGGTTAATATGTTATATAATTTAAGGTGTATGAAAACATCTAATTTATTTTATAGAATATTTATCTAAAGATTTAAATATTTCATAAATTCAAATTTTATAACAGTTACAATATTAATTTATAGAAAATCTTAAAATATTCTTAAACGTTATTACAAAGTTACAGAATTCTCAATCGTATTAATGTAGAAAAAAAATGAAAATTCCGCATTTAATAAATTAACTTCAGTCAATCGACCACAATTGATCGAAATATTTTATACATATATAAAACATTAATATTCATCTTCGTGAACACATTTCTCAATCAAGTAAGGAGAACTCTCGTTTTCACTAGGAAACCGGTTCGGTAGGCCAAGTGATTTGGGTTCCGTTTCCAAACCTACAGGCTGCGAGTTCGATTAAAGCTGGTCATGGATGTTTGTGATTGTCTTTAGGTAGTGGATGGCTTTCTTTGCCCTGTTCGCGACTATCGCATAGCTCACTGGAGTTCTGAAGTGGCTTGAACAATTCCTTGTTCTACTCCAGAGTGGTGTTTTCGGACGAAAATGAATAAAAAATTAATAAAATAGAAAACATCGTTCTGGAGATTTCCATACTTGAAAGACATAATCCTGACGAGGAAAATAACTTACAGCCTTGCATATTACTAAATTTAAAATTGAAATTTTCTTAAAATTCTGTAGGCGTTCTTTAAGAAAAGTTATTTATTAAAATGCATACATATGTTTTCTGTACTGCATTAACCTATTTCGATTCATCCGACTATTTCCGTTTAGGTCATGTGTTCGCAATCCTTACCACGCTATATCATAAGCATCAAGATAATAATGATCCATATCAGGATAATAAATATATTATGGATGTGTTACGTTATCGAAAAAGCACTTCAAAGCTTTTATCTTACACATCTAAAATTCATTAAGTAAAAATCGTTAATTATTTTTGTTTATTTTTTAATATATTTAATTTTAAAAGGCGCTGAGTTATTATTTTCCAAGTCTCATAATGCCTGCTTGATAAAGCACTACTGTAAAAAAAATAACATCTGAAGGCAACTGTGGCAAAGGTAGTATTATATAAGCTGTTTACTTCAATTGCCATTTGGAATAATCAAATTCATATGAAATACCGTATAAAAGTACCTTATATTTACATAAGGAATATGAAACTGTGTTTAGTTGTTGATGATGTATTTTGATTATATTTAATTAAAAATTAAAACGTGCAATTTATGAGTGGTGTTTTTTTCCGAATCTCTTCTAAACACATTGATAACGGCAAAGAAGTAAAAAAAAGTTATGAGGTATGTGATATGTGATCGTATACTATCCATATCCGGATCGCTTCTCGGCCTTTTGGCTTAGATCAAGTGTGTAGTATATAAGTTCTTTTTAGGACTTCCAGGGTAACAAGTATAGTTTCTGTTCTTAACCGTTAATATCGGTACGAGTCCCATCGGGTTTCACGATATTCAACGGGAAATTTGCAGAACTTCCTAAACCCCAGACTGGGGAAATATCAAACACTCGGTGGTGGGAATAGTTAGGCTCCCCCAACTGATCATGCCCTCCATTCTGCCGCGTGTGCGTACCCTCAGAATTGAGGTTGACGCCACAATACCGGCAAGGGCGATGGGGTAAGCTATCATAGACTGCGATGGCGAAAGCTATCATAGACTGCGTTGGCGCAGAGAACATTTTTGGATTTACCCCTTATGGGGGAGGAAGATACCAGGTAGTGACCAAAAACATGGAGACCAGAGAAAAGCTTCTCAAAGGGTTTGACTGTGGTAAAGTAAAAGTGTCTCCCTTCATGGTTGGGAGCATCCTGAGAACCCTTAAGATACCACGATTTCCCCTAGAATATGCAGAGAACAACGATATAATTCACAGCGTATTCTCTAAGTGGGGAATTGTACGGGAAATCCAGGTTCACAATGACGCAGACAATCCTGAGTGGAAGTCAGGGGAGGTAACTATCTCTCTTGAAATGAGGACCGAAGTTCCTAACTTTGTCCTCATAGGATCTGCCCGGGTAATGGTAAATTACCCAGGCGTCAAAAAGCAGTGCTTTAGATGAAGTGCATTCAATCATCTTGGGGCAGACTGCCCTAGCATAAAATGCAAGAACTGCCTAAAAATTGGCCACAACCAAGAAAAATGTGACGCAGCTTGTTTGAAATGTGGGGTCACTGACCACAAAGTCGACACGTGCCCAGCCAGAACCCTCGCAGAGAGGATGGGTGGTGCAGTCACATCAGCAACAAAACCAAGTAATGAAAAGATCACAACACAGGAAGAGTTTCCGCCTCTTGAGGCCACTCCTGATCATGCCGCCATGTCTAAGACAACGAAAAGGTCCCGTAAGGGAGGGAAACCTACCAGAATTGCAGAGACCGGCCATACGACCCCAACAGAAGAGATTGACAATGCAGAAACCATCATGGTAACTCCCACGGACGAAAGCGAAGCTACCACTGCCAATATAGACATCGCCAATTCAGATACAGTAGAAGAAGCTGTAGTAGAGATGGAGACGAACACCAAAACTTCCAAACGGCCATTAAGTCCGCAGGAAGAAGAGCTGACAAATCTCAAAACAGCAAAAGTATCTGAAACCGAACACCCAGAAGTCCCTCATGCAAAAGCAGGGGAGACTCTAAAACATCTCCTTAGAGGTATGCCTGGGGTGGCAGAAAAGTTTAAAGAGGCAATAGATAAAGTAGGAGAACCTGAACTCCTCCTCACAGGGAAATATGGACCCGACATCGTCAGTGCAAAATGGGGTGACCTCTTCGTTGATGACATCAGCAAAATCACCCCTGAGCAAGTAGAGGTAGCCCTGGATATAGACGAGGAGGCAGCTTCGGCGTTCTACATTGCTCTCTGCAAACTAGACATGGCCAAGGGAAGTGAGGTGGCCAAAAGAATCATAACAGCCCACAACAAAAGAAAGGAACAGCAACCACCTTGTGGATTTCTGTACTCAGCTTCACTGGTTTTTAGCTCCCACAGGTGGGGGAGGACCTGAGAAACCGAGCGGCGAAGGCTTACAGCGAGGCGGTGCAGTTCCTTGTGAGCTGCATCACTCGGGCCAGATCCTTCCTCCACCTCTAAGTTTACCTTTCAATTTTTGCTTTTCTCTGTACTTTTTTTGTTTGTTTGTTTTGTTACATGTTTCCTTTTTAGGATTTTTCCTTTTTGTAAAGTGAAAAATCAACGACCGTTTTAGAAACGCCCCTGGGGGGCAAACAGCTAAAACAGGTCAACTGAGGCCTCTTTAACCTACTCTACCACTATGCACTCTATCTTTATTTCCTCTCCTACTATCTGCTGACTCTCAGCCTATCTTACTCTACAGGCCGATGATGAAGATTTGTTGAACTCACAAATTATTATTTTACATAAGGAATATGAAACTGTGTTTAGTTGTTGATGATGTATTTTGATTATATTTAATTAAAAATTAAAACGTGCAATTTATGAGTGGTGTTTTTTTCCGAATCCCTTCTAAACACATTGATAACGGCAAAGAAGTAAAAAAAAGTAAATATTATGTTCTAACCGGCACCGTCAGTGAGATGGTGCCGGTGAGAACATAATCCTTTATGTCCAGATCAATACTACAAGGCCAGGGACATAAAAGTATATTTTGTTAGTTCCTTATTAAGAACAAGGTACAGTTGATCTATGTCCTCGCCAGTCACCGTTAATACTGAGGCATTGGGCAAGGCTGATATTACCAGAAATTTGCAGCATGAGTTGCTCAAAGCATATGCAAAAGTTATCCTGCAACGTAATGATGTAAAAAAGCGTGTGAGCTCATTGAAATCAAGGATGTGCATTAAACTAATCAATGTGATTCACGGATTATGGAGAACTGAAATCAGAAATAGTTGATGGATGAGCCAATGTTATTTGCTGACAGAAGATTATGTGCGACGGAGCTATAGTGAAAAATTAGGATAGAATAAAGTATGACACAATTCATGAACAAGGACAGTTGACAGTAGATAATTTTGTCGACTTCACAAAGGGTTTCCATTCTGGTGACAAGTGAAATTTATAGAAGATTGTAAGCGCTTAAGGACTTCGTAGCAACCTTATTAGCATTATAACTGCTTTATATGACCAACGTCTTACCATCTTTTCTATTTAGTGTTGCCATGATTCTGTGATGAACAATATTTCGAACTAAATTAAAGATACTACCAAGAAATTATATATATTATATATACTGTACTTGATTTAATCCATTATCCAAGTGTGAGTAAACCAAAGTTTGCACCTGAAGTATCTTTCAGGTCTGGGGCAACTCGTGGCAAAGGTGGTATAACTTCTCATCACTTGCCTCAGTATCCCGTAATGTAAAGCACATCTGAAAGATACTTGAGGTGAAAACTTTGGTTTGCTTACACTTAGTAATGGATTAAACCAAGTATATAATTCTTGGTATCTTTAATTTATAATATAACCAAGTGAAATACTTTCAACAATATTTCGAACTGTATGGTCTAAAAATCTTAGAATATGTATTGAATATTATGCTGGAGATTTATCCTTATTCACAAATATTTAAATAATTATTAAAATTAATAAATATTTCACTTACAAGCACATCCTTTTATTATTTGCATAATTTTTATAGTGCCAATTTGAGTAAGAAAGTGAAGCAACTTACCTGATGCTGGAGGTAACTTTGACCCAGAAGCAAGTACTCCTGAAGAAAGGCTTTGCACTAAGGAATGGTTGACACTCGCCACTTTCCCAAACTGGGATAGATGGAGTGTGGAATTTTTGGCGGCTGGGGACTGCTTTCGCGCTATTCCCTTAAAATTAAATTAAATATTAAATAAAAATGAGTTATAAATTCTTCGAAATAGACCAGTGATTATCAGAATTAAAATTCTGATTAAATTTATATTAAATAATGTTAGTTATTTTTTATTATTTTACAACCGTGGAAATTGCGGAGAAAAACTATTCGATATTTCAATGGCGACAGAAAGCTCCAGTAAGATTTGAGAGGATCAGTCATGTTGGTCTTCTCTGACACAAAGTTTCGATTGAATTTTATTGCTAATTGTTAGCGTGCTGCTTCCCCGTCGGGAGGACTCACACGCACATTATACGGCATGTTATTTCAATTCGGCGGTATAAGTTTATTTGAAGTTAGCCTTTGTGATCTATCTTAATGACATCGAAAATTTCAAATGCAATCGAACAAACACTTATCTCGTGTAATTCAAAATTTGGACAATAGTTTTTAGTTAAATGCTATGCTTGGCAGTACAACATAAGTTTTGCTTGAGTCTATACAGCATAGTTTCTGTTGGAGAGGGAACATGTGATTCATTAGTTAGTGTCGTTTTTATCCCAGTTGTTTCTAATTGCACCATTTATTGATAAATATATTACACAGACTGCAAATGTTTTTGAGTCCTTATTCAGTGATGTAAAATAAACTACTTTTTCTTCCATCTGCAGTATAGTGGCTATTGGGAAGGGAGTGTTGTTTATTGCGGCGAGCGAGTTACCATCTTCCGGACGTAAATGTGTTTAAACGTTTTTTCGTGTGCGATGTATGTATATTCGAAAGTTTTTAATTTCTTTTATCGTAAAGTCAAATCAGTGGTACGGGTTATATTCGAGTAAATATGGCACAAGTGCATTTTCTAACAAGAAGCGAAACATGCCAAATTATTAATAATTGAATTGATAATAATATTAATTAATAATTGAATCGATACACAGCGAATCCTGTCGGAATTGCGTTTTCCATTTAGTAATGCATATTTTTTTTTTTTTTTTGGTTATTCAAAACCGTAAGGTAACACTCGAGTCCAGCAGGCAGACACACCCGATAGATAGCCCACCGATTCTAGGTGGGCGGCCGGTTTGTAATCTTATATTTAAAAATTTTTAATATTCTCTGAGCATTTAAAATATAATAATAGTTACAATAGTTTTTAATATAAAATATTTTGGATTTCTTGTTGTGAACTAACATTCATTCTACAAAACTTTATTTGACACGGATAAAAGTAATAATAGTGAATTTTCCCTTTACTTCCTTTTTAATGTAATTGCATAAAACAGGCCAATTCTTCTGTTTCTCATCAATGATCTCGGATTAATTAATTATCCGTGGGCGGCCGGTTTGTCCTTATAAGGACTGGCTTAAAGGCAAGAATGCTTTTCATCTTTCATCACTGTCATCTACAGATCGTTATCTGTAGAGGACAGTGTAGGGATAAGGTGTTATCGCGCTTTTAAAGCTCTGATCATGGCAAGAGGGTAACAGCAATAGCCGAGCCTGAGTTAAAACTTCATTGGCTACAGCATTGCCATCCATTACCCTCCAAGGGCATTAATCACCGCATCTCACGGTGGATTGATCTCTTTCCGCACGCCGGCCGGGTTGTAATCTTATCCTTATAGTCCTTATAAGGACTGGCTTAAAGGGGTGAAGCAAGAATGCTTTCATCTTCCCCGTTATTTGTAGAGGACAGTGTAGGGATAAGGTGTTATTGAGCAATTAAAGCTCTGATCGTGGCAGGAGGGTAACAGCAATAGCCGAGCCTCAGTTAGAACTTCATTGGTTTTAGCATTGCCATCCATTACCCTCCAAGGGTATTGAATTGAATGAATCAATCACCGCATCTCACGGTCGATTGATTCTTCCTCTGTTTGTAATCTGACAATTGACATTTATGTCTTTGGGGGTGAAGCAAAATGCTTTTCATATTTCCCGCTATGTGTTGTGGCCACAGTGAGGGTGAAATTTACAAGCAGTTTGCTCGCCCTAAATGGGCATGGAGATTATGCATCGTTATAGGAGGCTAATATAGCTTTTGGTTTTCTATATTTGAATATGTCCGTTGGCTCGTATGCTGCAGCTTGTTGAACCAAATCGTTGGGATGTGTGGACGTCTTTAGGAAATACTTGGTTGCTAAGGATTGTAGAAAAGAGAGAATATAGGGAATATTTGTGTCTCTGTGGAGTTGGTTGTTTCTAACATACCACGGGGCGTTCAGAATCATTCTCAAGCACTTGTTCTGCACTCGCTGTATTTTGATAATGTTAGTATTATTAGAGGTGTGGCTCCAGGCTGGAGAGGCATAGGTGATTATAGGACGAATCGTCATCTGGTATAGTTGCAATTTGATTCTGTTGCTGAGCTTGCTATTTCTATTAATTAGCGGATAGATCTGAGCTATGACTTTAGATGCTTTTGCGCATGCAGACTTGATGTGTTGGTTGAAAGATAGCTTTTTGTCAAGAATCACACCCAGGTAATTTGTTTCTGTTTGCCAGGGAATTTTAGTATTGACTAGTAACACATCTCCTACAGGAGACATTGGCCTTTTTGAGAAAAGAACGGCTGAGCTTTTTCAGGGGGTTGACTTCCAATCTCCACTTGGAGAACCAACCCTCCAGCTTTAGAAGGGTTTCTTGAAGCTTTCTAGTAATGAAATGGGGTCTGAGAGATCTGGTTAGTATTGCCGTACCGTCCGCATACAGGGCCAAATTGGAAGTCATCGGATTGTGTGGATGTCTGACATGTATACAGAAAACAGCAATGGAGCCAGTAGAGATCCCTGCGGCACTCCAGCAAAGATATGGCGCTGGGACGATGTAGAACTGTTGATTTTAACTTGCACTGATCTATTCTGATCTGCTTCTTCGCTATACCAAGTATCTCGCTACCTACCGAGTAGCGAGATACTTGGTATAGCGAAGAAGAAGATCCTAATTCGATGCTAGATTCTGTTTTATTCTGTGAAGAGATGTCTCTTTCGTAAATTCTATATGTCGCGCTTTAGAACATTGATGAAAATTAGATATTTTTGGTGTTTGGAAGAAGTTGGCATTCAGATCGTAAGCACTTCAGCCAACCTCTGCCAAATGCAATTCACTGGTGAGCAATGATAGAATTTCCTTACCATTTTAATTCCGTGGCACAAGTCGTATACCTTGGACAATGATTTCACCAGTTTCATTGGGAGTCGCGCGTAGGCGATCGTCCCAAAAATGTTTTGGTGAAATGGTCGCTCCCTCCAAATGGTTTGGGTATCCGTGAAGGGCGCCTCTTGAACCATCCCGGGTCTGCCGTATCAAACAACAAAGAAACGGCTGAACCTGGGCATGGTCGAAAAGGTGCCCTTCACGAATACCCAATAGTTTTCAGTGCAAATTTGTCTCTTGGGTTAGCTGAATTCAGCGCTCAGACTCCATTTGCTAAAAGTCTTTTAAGTACGTTCCATTTAAAATAGCACCACCTCAACACACACACACACACACACACACACACACACACACACACACACACACACACACACACACACACACACACACACACACACACACACACACACACACACACCAGCTTAACCAATGTTCCCGAAAAAAATTCTCATTAATATTTTCTTGAAAATATGGATTTCAAGTTGTGAAGTGTGATTTGTTGCCAATGCTTTTCGCATGGTTCGAACCGTGTTTGTAAAGTATGAGTATTTTAATATTGGAAAGACAAACTTTTGTTCAGCAAGTAGGAGATGAAGAAAAGCCCTGCGTATACCTCGTGTTTTTTTTAATCAGTTACGTATAAATGATATTACCTTGTAATTCAGTGATGTTTGCAATGTTGCTGATGTGAAGCGACAGAGGAACTATAATTGTACTGATTACCTTGGCTTTCCCATTATACGACAAACAACTTAATTTGAAATGGGTTCTACTTTCTGGACAGGAACTGTGTACTTTTGGAGCAAGTAATAAGAATCGCAAGGAGGGAATTCCAAGCATTGGGACAGTCACCTTTAACTGATCAAACCACACGGATGACTGCTTGTTCAGAAAACTTTTATCTTAGCGTTAAGACCACTGACTTCACTAAACTGACGAAATATACCAAGAAAATGTAGATGGAGTCAGAATTTCAGTTGGTTAGGATGTCATCGTCAATATATGCGACGGGGTTGTTCTACGGAGCATATGGTGAACGGTACTCTTCTCGCCAATTAAGAATTCTCGATTTTTTTTTTTGTTGATGTATATATATAACATCTGCAACATACATACATATTGTTGATGTTATATATATACATCAACAATATGTATGTATGTTGCTGCAACTTTTCATTTATATATAACATCAACAATATCTATGTTATATATATAAAGGAAAAGTTGCAGCAACAATATCTATGTATGTTGCCGCAACTTTTCCTTTATTTATATATATTTGCTTATTATATGTATGTATGTTTCATCAACTTTTCCTTTATATATATAACATCAACAATATGTATAAATATATTGTTGATATTTATATATATTTGCTTATTATATATATGTATGTTGCAGCAACATACATACATATAATAAGCAAATATATATATAAAGGAAATTGCTGCAACATACAGACATATTGTTGATGTTATATATAAAGGAAAAGTTGCTGCAACATACATACATATTGTTGATGTTATATATATAAAGGAAGAGTTGCGGCAACATACATACATATTGTTGATGTTATATATAAAGAAAAAGTTGCTGCAACATACATACATATTGTTGATGTTATATATAAAGGAAAAGTTGCTGCAACATACATACATATAATAAGCCAATATATATAAATTTGCTTATTATATGTATGTATGTTGCAGCATCTTGTTATTGTTGATGTTATATATTTATTGTTGATGTTATATATATAAAGGATAAGTTGCTGCAACATACATACATATTGTTGATGTTATATATATTTGCTTAATATATGTATGTATGTTGCAGCAACGTTTCCTTTATATATAACATCAACAATATGTATGTATATTACCGCAACTTTATATATATCCTTATTATTACAGCTAGACATTATTGTATGTTGCAGCAACTTTTCCTTTATATACATATATATGTAATATCAACAATATGTATGTGTATATATATATATATGTAATATCAACAATATGTATGTATATATATATATATATATATCAACAATATATGTAATAATAATTTTGTGAGTTCAACGTATCTCATCATTGGCCTGTGGAGTAAGATAGGCTGAGATTCAGCAGATAGTAGGAGAGGAAATAAAGATAGAGTGCATAGTAGTAGAGTAGATGAAAGAGGCCTCAGCTGACCTGTTTTAGCTGTTGACCCCCCAGGGGTTCTTCTAAAACGGTCGTTGATTTTTCACTTTTAAAAAGGAAAAATCCTGAAAAGGAAAAAAAAGGAGAGACTAAGCAAATTTAACAAGTGTAAATAAATCTAAAGACTATGTGGAAGACAATTCTATAGAGGAATGAGTTTGCCTAGCAAACCCAGAACAGTATAACCAGGAAAAGAAGGGAGATGACCTGGCCCGGAAGACCCCGCCCTGAAAAGGGCTGGGACCACCTCGATGTTGGCCTTCGCAGTCCGGGTTTGTTCAGGTCAATCCCAACCTGGGGACAGAAAAACTTTCAACTGTGAAAGGACTAGACCTACCTGTGGGTTAAACGCTGAACAGGAAGGAAGATCGAGATAGCGTCAACACCTACAACTTGAAGGTGTTACAGGTGCAGACACAACCGGATTCCCCCCTGTATGATCTGGCAGATGGTTGGTGGATCGCACCATCTCCTCAGGAACCGCTCTTCTCCCCGTAAGTACCTTTCCTGCTCCAGGAAGCGGCGGAGGTAGGCTGAGAGGCAGTTCTTAATACGGAGATAGATGCGATCCCCCTCGTTAAGAAGGTGTTTTTTCCTGGTTTTCCAAATGTGGTGTTTAATCACATTTATTAGGAAAATCAGGTGTTTCTTGTTTTTGGTTACTGGGGGAGGAAACTGTAGAAAGACTATTTCGGGGAATGTGAGCGCTGGGATCGCAAGCACCTCAGCCAGTCTGTGCCAAACACGCTGTGCTGGCGGACAGTGAAAGAAGAGGTGCCCTACGGTTTCTATCGCACCGCAGACGTCGCAGAAGGGGTTGCATGGTCGCGGGTTGTAAGCTGATTTTACCAGTTTCACCGGGAGTCTGCCGTAGGCGATTCTCCAGGCTACGTCCCGGTGAAATGGTTGCCCCCAGCTGTTTTTTATGTTGGTGAACAGCACCTCTTCGTTTGTGCCCAGATCGGGTTTTTCCCAGTCAAAGCTGTCAAAAATTTTCCAGTACAGCTTGTTTGGGCTGAGCTGAAGCACTCGAACTCCATCCGTTGCCAATTTTTTAAAAAGTTTACATATTGTGTAGTACCACTCTGGCACCGTCTCCGCACATGGTCCGGCGTGGCCAGTGATCCCGAAGTAGGGTAGGAAAAATCCTAAGAAGTATTTAATCAGATTGCCGGAAGGGTGATTTGATGCCAGTGCTTTCCGTATGGTCTGAGCAGCGTTGGTTAGGTGGCAGTATTTGAGGATTGGCAGGGCGAATCCCCATTGTGTGTGGGGGGGGAAGATGGAGAAGTGCCCTGCGCACCTCGTGTTTCCTGTTGTTCCAGAAAAAATTAGTGATATGTTTGTGAATGGCGTTGTCTTGTGTGTCTGTGATGTTTGTGAGGTTAATGGTGTGCAGTAACATCGGTTTTAGGACTGTTTTGATAACTGTTGCTCTACCTTCGAATGATAGGTAGTTGGGACTGAAGGGTTTTAGTTTTTCGCAACACATTTCTATTAAGTGTTGTGTTTGCAACACTGGGGTCTCTAGGAAGGGAATTCCTAGTATTGTTAATGGGCCGGTTGTGGGTTTCAGACCATACGGAAGACTGGCAGGGTCGAATTTCCCATAAATTTTGATTCTTGTTTTTTCTGGGTTGGTGTGAAGACCACTGAGCACGCTGAACTCTCGCAGTATGCCGAAGAAGATGTAAATCGATTCGGAATCCCTAAGGGTTCCGACAATGTCATCGGCATATGCGACAGTTTTGCTCTGTTTGGAGCCTAAGGGTAGCGGTATTCCTCTTACTGCGCGCGTCTCATCAATTTTTTTTAGAAGAGGCTCTAGTACTAAAGAGAAAAGAAGGGGGCTAAGGGGGCAGCCTTGCCGAACCCCTCTGCGTATGGGAATGGGTTCTGAAAGAAACCCATTAATCGCAATGTGCGTTGTTGTTTTGCCGTACATGCTTTTGATTGCTTCCCTTACGCAGGCCGCCACTCCGACTTTCTCTAGGATATAGTGCAGGAAGTTGTGCTTTGCACTATCGAACGCTTTATCTAAGTCTACTGATACGAGTGCAAGTGGGAGTTCCTTATTCGTCACAAAGCGAAGAAGGTCTCTTATCAGGAAGAGGTTGAGCGCCATCGATCTTCCCGGAACTCCGTATACTTGAGTGCTGGTTAGCACATTCCCAATGCCCAACTTCAGACGGTTACAAATCACTCTTGCGAATAATTTGTAGTCTGTGTTAGTCAAGGAAATGGGCCTCCAGCTACCCATGCTATTCAGGTCTCTCCCTTTTTTGGGGATGAAAATTGTGTACCCGCTAACGAAGTCAGCAGGCACGTCACCAGTGAATAGGAAGCTGTTGAATAGTGAGACCAGGATAGGCAAGATGAAGTTCCAGGCTGAGCGATAGAGCTCAACGCCTAGCCCATCCAGGCCAGGGGTTTTCCGTAGCTTAAGCTGTTTATAGGCTCGCGTAACCTCTTCCGAAGTGATTGGTCTCTTTTGAAGAGCTCTGAGGTGTTCAGGCATGTTGTCAATGTTCCACACTCCGAAGTCGCCTGTCTCTTCAGCTTCGTCGGAATAGGTTCTCGTGTAATGCTGGGAAAATTGCTGCAGGATGTCTCCCGTGGTTGTGAGTGTTTGCCCGTTAGCATGAATTTGCCGAACCGCTTTCTCGTCTTGTGCTGCTATGCGCTGCCGGTTATAAAAAGCGGCCGAAGGTGTTTCCGCCTGCCGGAGAAACAATCTGGTGCGAAAGTCGAGCTCGGCGACTTTTTTTCTTCGAAGTGCCTCGAGTTCGATTTCCACGGCTTTAATAAGCGAATCGCTAGAAATACCGTTTCTCTGGTTAGCCCGGTACCACCCTAGCTCTCGGTACAGCTCTCTCATTTTTTTCCTTTGCGCGTGAGCTCTTTCTCTGGAGATGTTTTGGAAGAGCTCTTTTGCCTCGGTTTTGAACTGGGCCCACGCGTCCCAGTCCCAGTGGGCCCTTTTCCTTCCTTCGCATAGCAGCTGCAAATCCTTGCTATAAATTTTGGGGAAGCTTGGAGGCATTTTCCAGGGTCCTCTCGATGTTTCTACGACCTCGGGTAGTTCGATGTTCATCAGAACCATTTTATGGTCTGTTATCGAGCTACCAACCGCTATATGCTTGACCGAGATAACTTGTGGCCCAAGGTTCCTGGAAATATAAAGGCGGTCTAGTCGTGTTGCGACTCCTCCGCTCGCCCATGTGGTACCCACTGTGTCTGGATTATGTTCCCTCCAGATGTCGATGAGGTCGACATTATCACAGCAGAGTTGCAGTTCCCTTGAGCCACCGGTACCGGAGTTGATGTTGCCACCAACTTTGTCAAGTCTTACGTCAGCGATGCAGTTCCAGTCCCCCCCCCCCGGCGATGATATACTGAGCCCCGTGTAAATAGGGTTCTAGGGACATGAAGAACCCGTTCGCTGGTGGGCGTTGTTGGGGGCATATACATTAAGGAAGCGGATGACTCTACCTCCAAACTTCCAGTCTATAGAGACTAGACGTCCTGCAGCATCTTTCTGTACATTGAAAAACCCGCCTAGAATAGGCTGACGAATAAGGATTCCCACCCTCCTCGCACAGCGCTCTCCGAAACACCAGAAGCTCTGAACGGGGAAGCTTCTGGAGATGTTTTCTATGTCCCAGTACTGATAAAAATGCGTCTCCTGAAGAAAGAGTACATGAACCTCATGCAGTAAGATTAGGCTCCAAACAGCGCGTTGTGCGTTGGCGCTAGAATGGAGTTCCTAAAGGAGTTTTGTTCCTCATTTAGAATATCTGGCACGGCAAGTTTGTCCCATTCCAAGCCAACACAGGGTTTTGATGAACCCTTTGTGTAGTGGGCATAGAAGTGTGGCTCGCCGCTTTTCTCTATGGCATTGTGGATTCTTTCGAACCCGTCCTGGTCTTTTTGGACATGGTGGAGAATAGTAGCTCCCCCTGGAATTATTTTAGGGAATGGTGCTGGGGTGGGTTCGGTTCCTGTCGTGGGGAGGGTAGTAGGGTTTCCGCCCATAGGCAACCTTTTAAACGAAGCTTGTTCGTCTTCTACCTGTTCCCTTTGACGTTTTGCTGTAGAGGTGTCCATTTCCTCTATGGCAGATGCAGTGGTTGTATCTGCGTTCGTGGTGGTGGGGGGAACGCTGGCTGTTGAATTTTGGCTTCTGTACTTTTTGGTTTTACCCAGTGATACTTGTTTGAACCCCTCTTGTTTGCCACGTTTGGGTTGGGCTGTTGATATCGGTGGCGGGGTCGGGGTGGGTATTTTTGGTGGTTCTGTGTTGTCAGAGCTAAGGGGGGGAGGAACGGGAAGTGGTTGTATCGCACCCCCCATTCGTTCTGCTGATGTTCTGTGTTGACACACATTGTAACTGTGGTCTTTTTGGTGGCATTTCTTGCAGGGGTTGGTGCAATGTGGTAGGGAATGGCCAGATTCGCCACAATTGCTGCACTTGGCCCTGGCACATTCTGCTCCCAGGTGTTCGTGGGAGCCACACCTGTAGCATTGCTTTGTGACACCTGGGTAGTTTACCATGACTTTTTCGGAGCCGATGGTGACAAAGTTCGGAACAGGAGTTTTCATCTCCATTGTGAAGATGACCACTCCTGATTTCCAATCCGGGTAGTCGACATCAGTGCCCCGTTTAATGTTCTTAATTGTGCCCCATTTAGCGAATGTCTTGTGGATGACGTCGTCGCTATTTTCTATATATTCGAGGGGGAACCTGTCAATTTTTACCGTTCTTAACAGGCTTCCCACCAAGAACGGAGTGATTTCTACGTCATTACATTTAAAACCCTCCAGCAGTTTGTCCCTAGTTGAGGTGTTTTTTACCGCTACCTGGTATCTCCCTGCCCCGAAGGGGGTAAACCCGTAAATGTTTTCGGAACCTACTGCCTCACAAAGTGCTTTGCAGATGTGTCTTTTGTTTAGGGATGGGTCCGTTTGAAAACCGACCGTTCTCACCCTAGGAAGTAGTGAAGACATGTCGGTCTTAAGTTTGGCCACGGCCAAAAAAGAACACAAAAAAGGATATAGGATCTAGGGATGAGAAGGATCGTGGTGGTAGATTAGTAAAAATACCGTAGGACAGGAAGGTTCTACAAGCAAAGAGAGAAATCCCGTAAGAACAAGTCTTACCAGCAAATCCTGTAGCTTAAGCCTAGCTACTAGCAGAAAGAGAGAAAAAAATAGAGTGAAAGGAATCCAAAAATAGAAAAACAATCTTACCAACCACGATCGATCCGGAAAGAGCAGCTCTCATAGATGGTCGCGTCCGCTGAATCCTGGAACTTGTAATATCAACAATATGTATGTATATATATATTCCTTATTATTATTACAGCTAGACATCAGGGTAGCGGATAGCAATGCTGTAGCCAATGAAGCTTTAACTGAGGCTCGGCTATTGCCGTTACCTAGCCATGACTAGAGCTTTTAGTTCAATAACACCATCCATACAGATTTTCTTCATTCAGATGACGGGATAAAGAGTCAAGGACTCAGTCCATCGCCCAGTTCTTATTAGAACAGCTAGACATGTCCGTGATATTTTTTTCATGACGTCGTTGGAAGAGTCCGATTTTCGAAATTATTACAGCTAGACAAGTCTAGCCATACGTGATATTTTTTTCATGTTAACGTCGTTGGAAGAGTCCGATTTTTGGAATTGAAGTGCAAATTTGAAATTTATATTTGTATATACTATTTCTTATATAAAATAAAAGGTGTCCTTATTTATATGATGATTATTTAAACAATTTCATTTAATTAAAAATATTTCCATATTTTTTCTAATTGTCATAAAGAATAAATATATATTTTTGAAGACAATCATAGAGAAGTGAAGGTACAGGGGAAAAACAACTTCATTCCAATTTTTGTGAATTCAACCTAATGCTGCCATCTGTTGGGGATTAAAGGAAGGTTTCATCTCATAAATACGACTTTCTGCATAAACAACTTCAGTCCAGACAAATGAACGGAGGATATTTCTTAAACTTGGGAAGAACACCCTCAGTCCGAGAGGTTGTATGGAAAAACAACTTCGGTCCAATCACATCAACTATTATCACCATTGCATCAGCCATTATTTTGTTATCAGTGGTTTGTTGAATCACTACTAGTTTTGATTATAATTTGACTGCTTTGGTTTTACGAGTATTTTTAATTGTTTTTTAATAATAAAAAGTAGTGTGAAAATGATAAGTGATTATTCTAATAGTTCTAAAGAAAGTGAAGCTGATACTAAAGAAAAACTCACAAAGAAACGAAAAAAGACAGGTAGGACTAGAGATGTAATGAAAATTCTTCGCTCAACAACGCACGAAGTTGGTCCTGAGTGTTTATGCAAAAGGTATCTTTGTTTCGAAACTATTCCTGATGCCGAACGAAAAAGAATTATTCGTGATTTTAACTTATTAAGGAACTATAATGACCAAAACTCTTATTTAAGTGGACTAATTACAATCCCTCCCGTAATGAGAAAGCGTCCTAAAAAAGGAGGTGATGCGAGGGTGAACACGGCTTCATTTGCTTTTCGTGTCAGATTACTGCAAGGCGGCGACGAGGGGAATAGCGAAGATGTCAGAATTTGCCGTAAAGCATTTATTTCTTTGCATGGTATATCTGAAGAACGAGTGAAAAGGATTAAAAACTGTTTGATAAATACTGGTCAGTCACCTAAAGATGAGCGTGGCAAACACCTAAACAGACCCCACAAAATTTCAGAAGAGACTAAGAACAAAGTTAACAGTTTTATTAAAAGTCTGGGGGGACGAAAATCCCATTATTCGCTAAAAGAAACCCAAAAATTATACCTTTCAGAGGATTTGAATATTTCAAAAGTTCATTTAATGTACATACAAAATAACCCATAAAATAAAGTATCTTATGAAACATTCCAAGGAATTTTTGAAAATAACTTTAATATCTCTTTTGGTTATCCTAGAAAGGATAATGTAGCAGGTGTGACCTCTTAAAGGGGAAAATTTCCGTTTTGGAAGAAAAAATTAAATCTTGTGCTGATTTAGATACTTCGGAAGAAATCACAAATCAGAAAAAGCAAAAAGACACACATATAAGGTACATTTGACAAAAGCAGAATGTTTTTATTCCTTAAAGAGACTTTATCGCAAACGTTCACTTAAAAATTCAGCTCTCGATGCTGCCGCGATGGATTTTCAAAAAAATTTGCCTTGTCCAAATATTACAACCAACGATGTATACTACAAACGTCAACTTAGCTTCATAAGCTTTAACATCCATATTCTTTCAAATTCACGATCTGTATTTTATACTTACGATGAGTCAGTCGCAAAGCAAGGAACGGATGATGTTTGTTCAATGTTATTCCATTTCGTGTACAACATTTTGCCCTTAGATGTTAAAGAACTTGTAATCTTTTGTGACCCATGTGCTGGTCAAAATAAAAATTTTACTGTTTTCCGAATGCTTCACTTTTTAATAACAAAAAAAAAAGAAAGATTTGATGTTGTAAAGATGATATTTCCTATTAGAGGGCATTCTTACTTAGAATGTGATAAAAATATGTGGTTGTTAAACCAAAAATCTTACACTGAAACTCCGGACGACTGGAGAGAAGTTTTACGTATCAGTCGAGATAAATCTCTACCTTTTGAAGTGATTGACTGCGGAAAGGATTTTGATTTCCAAAATTGGACAGATCATTTATCGCCTTTGTATAAAGCGAAATGTCCTTTTCCCACGAGACCAATTCATATGCTGCAAATTTTAAATGACAAAAAACCTACAGCGATATTTTACAAGTCGGCTTATTCCGGGACGTGCTATTCTACTGTAAAGAAAACTATAAAGAATCAGAAGAATAAGAAAAGAAATAACAGAACTTATACACTGCCAAAGTACCCATAAAGTTAGCGAAGTATAACGACCTACTCCACCTGTCTCAATTTTTAGAGCGACCAAATTCAAAAAAAATTTACGAAGACTTGCTGTATAATGATGCTCCAGAGGGTGGCGATGACGACAACGTTGATGATCATCCAATAGATGATTGAAATAAATGATTATTTTAAAACTACAATATTTTACCTACTTAAATTTTTATTACTTTTTTACCATATTTCATTTTTTGTGTATTATTGCTTACTTAATAAAGAAGCACTTACCAACCTTTGTTAGTATAATTATTCCCTTAGTACCTATTATCTTTAAAACAAGGGATGCGATCTGATCATTATTTATAAATTAAATAATTAATTAATTAAAAAATCAGATATTACCAATCCGATTAATAAAAAATGTGCATAACAACCATTTTTTTTATATAGGCACCAACTTAGCCGGAATTTACCTGGGAAAAACCACTTCAGTCCGGCCATTTCGACATAAAGGCCATTATTTGCCATTTAGTTTTTTAATTTTTAAGTACTCTTTACATTAATTATACTTATTATACATGAATGTACCATATCTATTATTTTTTTATTTTGTTATGCTATGTTTACTTGCATTTTGACGACAAGGAAAATTTAATTGCGTTTTTTTCGGAAGTCAATATCGTGGACTGAAGTTGTTTTTCCCCTGCACCCTTCAGGTGATAACTCAAAGTACTGTAATTAGATTGTTATTATTACGTGACACCTCCAGGAAGTCCAAAGACTCATGGAGGGAGGGCATCTACTGTACAACTCTCTGTCTCTACCACTCCACTCAATACGGCAACTACACCAACGCCAGCTACCTTCCACCACCACTGGTGGGGGTAGCTGGTGGTGGTGGGGGGAAGGATTAAAACCTAGCTTATAAAATTCTTGGTATCTTTAATATACTATATACCCAAGGTAAAAAACTTTCTATATATATAGAGAAACACATATATATATATAGAGAGAGAAATATATATATATATAGAGAGAGAGAAATATATATATATATATATTTCTCTCTCTAATATAAATATATATATATATATATATATATATATATATATATATATATATATATTTACTAAAATAAAGAGTCAAAAGGCTTCAGTTCGGCAAAGCAAAATTATATAAATCTAGTGGATATATATATATATCTATCTATATATATATATATATATAGATAGATAGATAGATATATATAGATATATATAGATATATATATATATAGATATATGAGATTTATATATATATATATATATATATATATATATATGAGATTTATATATATATATATATATATATATATATATATATATATATATATATATATATATATATATGAGATTTATATATATATATATATAATATAAATCTCATTATATATATATTATATATATATATAAATCTCAGGTTTTTTTTTTTTTCTTTCCCTTGAAATATTTCAAGCATTCCCTTGAAATATTTAATAAATGGCGTGTATTATATAAATGAAAAGGTGTTGTTAATATTGTTTATATAAAATATATAAATAAAAATTAATAAATTATGTTTATTAGTAATTTCTAAAGTTGAACTTTATAAAAAAAAATTATATAAAAAAAGGATTTAATATTAATACAAATATTATTAGTTCCAACATCCCAGTCACACATTTTTAAATGAAAAGGGAAAAAAAACTTAATTAAATGGGTTTTTTACTAAAATAAAGAATCAAAAGGCTTCAGTTCGGCAAAGCAAAATTATATAAATCTAGTGGATATTAAATCCAGCATTATTTCAAAGCCGAATGTAGAAACTATAAACGTTTCGTATGAAGTTTGATCCACAGTGCTTACGGGAATGCACTTGTTGTCATTTACGAGTTGCCCTAGCATGGACCGTACAGAAGACATGATCGATGCCCAAGCGTCCATGTGATCGTTGCCCAAAACTTCGTACGAAACTTTCGTAGTTTCTACATTCGGCTTTGAAATGCTAGATTTAATATCCATTTGATTTATATAATTAATCAAATGGATTTTTTAAAAGTATAATACAATTTAAAAATTATGTTATCTGACACAAACAAACAAAAAGTACGATATTCAGTGTCCGTAGGGGAAAAATTGCAAGAAATAATTTTCAATGACAGCGCTAAAGAGTATTTCGAACATAGGGTGCTACCAATTAAAGTCAGAAGTTCCATGGGAGCAGTGTCAATTTATCTAAATTGATTACATATGCTGTACGTTATTAAGATTAATTCAAAAATTATTACTCGTATTTATATTTTCCATCGATTGTTTTATATTGTTGCAAAAACCAGATTCTTAACAATTGTAATTGTATTTCATAATAGTATGAATTCCTTTATAAAAATAAACAATAAATTATTCATTGGTTTTGTACTAGACTTATTAAATAATAGGTTAATAATTTTTTTCATATATAATAATAATAATAATAATAATAATAATAAAAGCCATACCCAATCAGGATGTGACATTACTTCATAAGTACCAAATGACATTTTAGAGCTATTATTATTATTTTGTTTTTGTCAGCTTTGTTTTTCGAGCTTTTGAAGTACCACTTCCTCCTTGTCATCGTGAACATTAACAAGAATTTTCAAAATTCGCCACAGGAAATGTGGTAGAAAGCTACAGCCGAATTTTCCAAAAAATTTTAATCTCAACTCTTTCTGGACGAGGCCTCAAGACGAACTGAGTACTCTGAGCTGTCGCAATATGCCGAAAAGAATGTACACGGAGACGGAATCCTGAATGTCTCTGATGACCTAGTCAGCATTCGCGAAGGTGTTCCTTTGATTTGTGCCTAAGGAGAACGGTACTCCTATCACGTGACGAGAGTCGTTATATTTTGTAAAAGAAAGAAAAAAGAAATGTCTCGGACCCATCGTAACCCATTAAGCAACACTGCCCAAGAGTGGCAAGTTTGGGGATTGCAAAATTGTATCTCAACTGTAAAATATTGTTTATTTAATTGTTTAATTTTGCATATTTTCTTATTCTCTGGAATTTAGGAGCGGCAAAATAGCGATAAAAAATATTACATTATCTGTACCCATATAGAAATAGAAAGAGGATAGGTTGTGTGGAGTGGAATAGGTCCTTTGAGGTGTCATGTAATAATAATAATTTATCGATGGGTTTTAGTTATGAAAGTGATAATGATTACCGAAACCTTTTAGGATTCGGCTTAATGAAATATTCACTGGTTTCTTCATGATTTTCAAATGAAACTTAAAGAATATGAAGATACATTTTTGTCTTATTTCCATAGAAATTTAAATGATTTATTATCAGCAAAGAATATTATGCGAAAAAGATGTGAAGAAAAAAATCTGCTGGTGAAATTGTAGTTGTAGCATCTTGTCTGGTATCTTCTAGTTTTCTCGGTGTATTTATAAAACCAGTTTGGAAGGTTTCTTGCTCTGTAAACACTTGTACCACAAACAAGTGGTCAAGAAATATTTGATTTCTTGTATCAATTTTGTATACAAAAATGGGATTGAATGGATGGATGTTTGCACGGACTGAGCAAAAGCAAAGACACGAAAACTGCTGGGGTTGTAGCCCACATTAACCTTTTAAAATCTATCAGTTATCATAGCCTGTAACATAGAGACGCTTTCGATTTGAAAAAAAAAAAAAACTTTGTAAACAGTATTAGACAACGCAAGTAATAGTGGTAATTTTAACAAGACTCCAGCTTTAAATTACAGATAATTATTTAAGTATTTTATATAATGACATGGGTAGCAAGTATGAATTTTTGCAGCATGCTTTGCGTAACTGCTTCACATACATACCTATGATAAAATTTAATTTATAAATTAGACACAGTAAGAGATTAACAACAATAACTAATAATTAAATAGAACAATTATAACAACATACTGTAATAAAAGTTATCGGAATGTGAATACCTCAGTGCATGTTTTTTTTTTTTTTTTTTTTTTTTTTTTTTTTTTTTTTTAAGGCTTCTCTTTGGCATAACCTAATTGTCAGCATCACTGCTCTTGCACTTTGGAGCCATTAGTCGACTGATAACCGAGAACTACTCAGAACGGCGCGCAATTTCAAATATTCCTGATTTAGGAAAGTCTGCAAGTAATATGGAGCTTTTTCCACCTTTGTAGCCAGTCGCCATGCTGTTGAACTGCCTCTGGGATTAGCCGAGTTATCTAATACTAAAAGAAAGAGTCACACGGCTTCATTTCGGCGATGTAACATTACACAGGCAAATTTGATATTAGATCCAACATTATTTCAAAGCCGAATGTTTTTAGAAACTATGAATATCCCGTAAGTTGATGTGAAAGCTTACGGGAATGCAATCCTCAACAATTCAGGTTGCCTTAGCTTGCACTATTTGAACACAACTCGGGTAAGCCGAGAATTGTGTTCTCTTACGCTCGCAGATCAACTCACGAAACTTTCGTAGTTTCTACAAACATTAGACTATGATATAATGTTGGATCTATGATCCAGCTTTTCGATGAAATTATAAATTGTTTATTTTTGGAATTTTCCATTTAATATTTTCGGCTCGGTGGTGACCGCGGATAAGGGGAAACTACGGTACCAAACATACGGGATTCTAGCTCGAGTTCGTTCTAGTAAGTGGTGGAAATCAAGGTATTTCCGGTACTAAATTCTTCTAACTCATAACCTCTGCAGTAAATTTCTAAACTTCGCAGATTCTTTCTATATTTAGCTATAAAATACGGATGTATCCATAATATTCTCCATTGTATTATCTTACATATATCAAATTAAAGGGATTTAGCTTTATACTTTAAGAAATGAATCAAACATTTTCAAATGAATATAAATCCTTAGTAAAAAAAATAATAAATGCACATTTTTTAAAAAAATACTCCCACAACGTGAGGCACAGCCTTGATTATAACAAATAAATGGCGAGTATGTGCAATGTGCTACTGCTCTCTGAATTCATAATAATAATAATAATAATATAAAAGAAAGTGCAAATATTCTCATTATAATAGCAAATTGCAGTAGTATTAGATTTGTTCATGATTAATCAAGAATACTGGATACCTGAGCAATTCCGATATTTTTATTTATGTATTACACAATAAGGTAATAATAATTATTATTTTATTATTCTTTGTGAAATTTGGATTTTCACAAATTTGTAAAACTGAACGATAAAAGAGAAAATTTTTAATTTTGAAGGAAAATTTATGTGAGAGAGGAGCAAAATCCTCTCATTCACGATTATTACGAGTTCCTTCTAGATACCGAATACTGAGGTAATTTAGAAATTGATGCTTCTATTCCCCCTCCCCTCAATACATTGTAATTGTCAGAATACTGCATTTTAATATAATATAATATAATATTCTTAATTTAAACTAAAGATCGTTAGACTAGGAAATTACTCCAGTGAAAAAGATTAAGCAAGTTAGCAGAATAGTGTGATTAAGATTAATAACTTAACCAAAAAAAAAAAAATATTATATTATATTTTAGCGACACAACAAGCCAGTCGCAAATATGCCTACATAAATAAAGAAAAATCTCAATCTATTGTTAATTTTTAGATTATCACCAGACTAAACCGGCGGTACTGGATATAAAACTCACCTCACGGTGAGCACCCTGTTAGTAACTTAAACGGCTTGTTGTGCATTATTTATATTTATAGCAAATAAGAAATTATAGGGTGTGTGAATATAACATTTATTATTTATGTTATTTCCTTAAATATTTAAACTATTTTGAAATATATTTCAAAGAAATATTATTTACAATAATATTTAATATACTATATATCTTATATATTTCTAATTAGTTTTACATTTTTGAGTAGTAGTAAATAAAGGATCTAGAAGAATACAACTTATCGCAGAACATGTGATGACATCAAAAACAAACGAGAATGCAGAGAGAGAGAGAGAGAGAGATATGAGAGGAAGAATGATTTCGTATATTCGTTTAAACACTAAGTTACGGCAAATGGATTTAGATAATTTATTAGTTGAACTGGTTAGCAAACTGGTTCTCTTTGATATGCATACTGTATTGTGTGTGTAGATGAGCAGGGATCACTGCTGTTTAATCTGTATTTTATAATCGGACCTCAAACCGTTCACATTATAAGGTGGTCAGCCCTAAGCCACGGTGTATCCTATGTCCGTAGCGTTGAGTTCTCAAGTATAATGACTTTAAAGTATAATTTATTTTTATTAATTTTAAAATTAATATAATTTTATATTTACTTTGTATAGTTTGTTATTTCTATGAAAATAACTAGCTCAGATATGAAGCCAATCAAAAAAAATAAAAAAATTAAAAACAAAAATGGGTGAGAGATATGACCACTTACCTACTAGTTTAAATTTATTTGGCAATTAGCCAAGAAAAAAAAAAATAGCATATAGCATATTTTAAGAAATCTCAATTAAGATTCTGCAATTAAATTATTATTATTTTATTTTATTATTTTTTTAATCAGCTTTTTATATTACGATAGTCTTCGTGTCAAAAGTTATCATTTATTACAAGATTATTATTAATCGGAGCAATGTTTTACAAAGAGAAGTACTAATATTTCTGCCTGGTAAAATCAACACGTTCATTTTGTATATCGATTAATTAATTTATGTCTAAAAAGACGTGGAATAAAATAAAAAAAAATAAAAAAAACCTGAATGGTTTTAATAACAAAGTTAAAGAAAATGACCAAATAAACAGAAATTATAAGCAAAGTGTAAAGACAACATACAATCTTAGATTTATCAGAGAATTCAGATTTTTCTATGAATGCGTATTTGCATAAATATCAGTACTCACATGTTAACCCTCGGGAGCTCGTAGCGGTAATTTTGCAGCTTAGTTGGCAGTATATCTGAGAGATACATTCATTACTAGTATGTGCTAAAATGCAAGAAAACATAAAGAAAAAACACCGCAAATATAATACATGATGGTACAAATTAAGTGGATATTGCATCCAACATTATTTTATAGCCGAATATAGAAACTACAAGAGTTTCGGGCCGAATATATAGAACCTAAAAGTTTCGGCGGACGCAAGCATAAGTAGTGCCATACTAGGCAACTCGGAGCAAAGGTGGAGCAAGATCCAGACTACTGTCCTCAGTATTTTCCATAAATAAAGCATATCTCCTAGAGCAGGGGTGTTCAACCCGTCGATCGCGGAGCGATTTTTGGCCGATCTCGTGTGTATTCCTCATTACACTTACACTTACAAATTTAATTAAAACTGAAAACATTTTATTTATCATTATTTTGTATTATTTTTAATTCGCTTTAAGTGTATTGGTATTGTTTATTAATTTTTCGTTAAAATTGTGAAATCAGTAATTTTCTTATAAATCCGGGTAAATGAATTAATTTGGATCAGTGGAAGTCAAACAGCGAGCCGAGTGAATACGATTATATTTTATTTATCATTATTTTGTATTATTTTTAATTCGCTTTAAGTGTATTGGTATTGTTTATTTATTTTTCGTTAAAATTGTGAAATCAGTAATTCATCGTCATCGTCATCGTCAGTGCAAAATGGGGTGATATTTTCGTTGATGACATCAGCAAAATCACCCCTGAGCAAGTAGAGGTAGCCCAGGATTTAGACGAGGAGGCAGCTTCGGCGTTCTTCATAGCTCTCTGCAAACTAGACATGGCCAAGGGAAGTGAGGTGGCCAAAAGAATAATAACTGCCCACAACAAAAGAAAGACACAGTAACCACCTTGTGGGGTTTCTGTACACAGCTTCACCGGTTTCAGCTATCACAGGTGGGGGAGGACCTGAGAACCCGAGCGGCGAAGGCTTACAGCGAGGCGGTGCAGTTCCTTGTGAGCTGCATCACTCGGGCCAGATCCTTCCTCCACCTCTAAGTTTAAGTTGCAATTTTTGCTTTTCTGTGTACTTTTTTGTTTTTGTTTTGTTACATGTTTCCTTTTTAGGATTTTTCCTTTTTTGTAAAGTGAAAAATCAACGACCGTTTTAGAAACGCCCCTGGGGGGCAAACAGCTAAAACAGGTCAACTGAGGCCTCTTTAACCTACTCTACCACTATGCACTCTATCTTTATTTCCTCTCCTACTATCTGCTGACTCTCAGCCTATCTTACTCTACAGGCCGATGATGAAGATTTGTTGAACTCACAAATTATTATTATATCAGTAATTTTCTTATAAATCCGGGTAAATGAATTAATTTGGATCAGTGGAAGTCAAACAGCGAGCCGAGTGAATACGATTATAAGCAAAGTGTAAAAACTCGATTGTAGCTTAAATATTAAATATTCCAAAGCATCTGTATAGTTTGTATTAGATGTTTTTGTAAATAACTCTTTTGAAGCAAACTGTATATACTGCTTTAATAAGAATATGTTAGAGTGTTAAAAACAAAGGCAATGTTTTTGTCGCCGAAGCTGTACATGGCGGCAGTAGAAAGATTGTTATTGAAATTTGTATGTATGAGAAGTATGTATGTATGTATTCATGGGTGTGCGAACTGCGGTGGCACAGGGCCCCCGCAAAGCGCAAAAAATTGAAATAAGAAAATCAAATAATTTTTTTAATTATTATATAAATTAATATTGTAATTATTATATAAAAAATTATTATATAGAAAAATATGTGTACAGTATATAATTTTACAACCAACCATTGTTGTTATAGTAAGCGAAATAAGGTCGCAGCGCTAGTATTTGAAACTACCCTAAGATATACTGTATAACAATATCGTACAACACAGTGTTAAATAGGGAAAAGTGCGTCAGGAGAAGAACGTCAATGTAATTCACTGTTTAAATTTATGAAGTTGAACTCATATTTGCTCAGATATATCAGTTGATAACGGAGTTCTGAAATAACTAAAACAGTTCTTCGGCTTCAACATTAATTAATAATGAGAGTTCGGAAATACTAAAAGGAAGCGGAGAAATGACACGTTTGGTCAAACAATGAGTGTGGAAGATCCTAAAACTGAGACAGCAGAGGAAGGTCAACTATTTACTATTGATGATCCACGAACATGGCCGAAAATTTTGAACAACGCAACACTAACACAAATTGTACAACGTGGTCCACCGTCTCCTCCGACTGAAAATGATTTTCCAAAAGATGACAACAAGAGGTTTTTTCCCACAGCTCACTATGTTAGGACAATAGCAAACGGAGAGAAACCAAACAGAAGATGACTTATATATCAGGAGCGAATGCTGGTCTTGAAATTCACGCTTGCTCTTTTTATCATTCAGGGAGTGAGAGGTGTGATTGAAGTCTGATTAGCGGAATAATGAATTACTGACCATTTAAAACTAAATATTTAGAAATGTATGTACATTTAATCATATAAATACAACATTTATTTTACAAATGATATTCTATCTTTTTCAATTTAGCTACTTGAATACAAATTCTACCCTACGGTTCTTCTTTATGAACTGGTCAATAACATCGTCATAAAAAGTTGGTTGTTACTTAATTTTCCCAAGCAACACGCACACTTGTGAAGGTTGGCTGAAGCTCACTGGCTAGAGCTACGTTGACTGCGTATGGCCTGTGTTTAAGCAATAGAGTGAGACGACGTTAAATGGTTATGCGCGCGCATGAAATTACAGTGCTGCTGCGAGGACCCGGAAGCTCCTACAACCGAGCAAGCCAAGGTAGCTTTGACTAGACGAGCAAGCATCGGCTTTCGATACACAACGCAAAGCTCAATTATTGCCGCGCAAGCTTAAGACGTCTTCTGTCTACAAAAATAAAAGCCTAAACGGAAGGCTTATAAATGCATGCATTTATTAACAAATAAATATTAATTCTTTCTCAGTTAATGAGCTTGCGCAGCAAGCATAGCAAGCATGAAGAATTCGCCACTGTTGTAAATTCAAACTCTTCCAACTCTATTTTTTGTTTTTGTTGCAAATTATTTTCTTCTGATGATAATTTTTTATCTAATAATGGCTTTTTTGACTGGCGACATGTAAGTGAAAGATTAAAGTCGCACGAACGAAATCCAGTGCACATGAAATGCATGTATTCATGGACACAAATGGAATGTAATTTAATCCTTTCTTTTAGGGTTACACGGTGATCAGCATTCATTTTAAAAATTTTATGGATTTTACTACCGTATTAAAAAACTTTTTTTATTATCCCGACGTTTCGATCTTCACATCAAGATCATCATCTGGAGCGTACATAAATATACAGGACAAGCTGAGTTACATCATTAACTGTAAGCTCAAATCATTGTTTCTCTAGATTACAGTTAATGATATAACTCAGCTTGTCCTGTATATTTATGTACGCTCCAGATGATGATCTTGATGTGAAGATCTAAACGTCGGGATAATACAAAAAAAAGGTTTTTTAACACGGTTGTAAATTCCATAAAATTTTTTAAATGAATGTAATTTAAAAAAATACAATACAATTGATCAGGCAAATCAAAATGTCATAAAATTTGAAGCAGATGGGTTAAGAAATGTTTTAAGACGAATAGTAGCAGCAATTCTTTATTTATCCGAACATAATTTAGCTTTTAGAGGTAATTTTGATACTTTGTACACAGTCCATAATGGTAATTTTTTTGGAATCATAGAATTCATTGCAGAATTTGATCCACTTTTAAATGACCATTTAATGCGATGTTCGGGAGAAAAAAATTATAGATAAGAAACAAAATTCGTATTTATCACCCATTGTGCAAAATTAATTAATGGTTGATATGGGAACCAAAATTCAACAAAATATTGTAAATATGATACGACAGGCAAAGTACTATTCAATAATTCTCGATTGTACTCCTGATGTTAGTCACCAGGAGCAAATTTCAGTAATTTTTAGATTTTTACATATATTTGAAGCAGATATTGAAATTTATGAACACTTTTTGACGTCTTTAACAACAACTAATGACACCACTGGTAAAGGTAATATGAAAATATAAAATCACTTTTGAATAAATTAAATCTTAAATTGTCAGATGGCAAGGGTGTGATAACGGAGCGAATATGGAAGGAGTATATAAGGGAGTCCGTGCTTACATTTTAAATGAAAACGAAAAGGCATTTTATACTCCTTGTGCCTGTCATAATTTAAATTTGATTTTAGGGGATGTCGCAAATTCATCAATTTTAGCAATAATTTTTTTTTAATGTTATACAAAAAATATATACATTATTTGCTGCCTCAACTTCACGTTGGGAGATATTAAAGAAATTTGTTAACCAATTAACTCCAAAACCATTATGTGATACAAGATGGAAATGTAGAATAGAATCAGTTAGAGCTGTACGTTTTCAAATTCACTAAAAGAATTATTTAAAATCGAATCAGATAATACTATTAAAGTAGAAGCGGTTTCAATATATGAACAAATAGATTCATTTGAGTTTATACTAAACCTTGTAATTTGGTATGAGCTTTTGTCAAAAGTTAATTTAGTAAGTAAAGTATTACAAAATGCAAAAATTCCCATAGACGTAGCAACTAAGCATATTAAAGAGTTAGTACAGTACTTTGAAGAACAGAGAATATCAGGATTTGATAGCTGTTTTGAGATTGCTAAAGAACTGTAAAAATCTATTAGAAATAGAAATTAAATTTAAAGAAAGTCGAGTACGTCGAAGAAAAGTATTTTTTGATTATGAAACCCGATGAATCACACATAGGTGATAAAAAAGATAATTTTAGGATAAATTTCTTTTTTGTAATTTTAGATAGTGCTCTACAATCTGTCAAAGATTGGAATTGTATGAAATTCCAATTTGGATTTCTTTATCAATTGAAAAATCATTTGGATTTCTTTATGATATGAAATTAATAAGAAAAATGAGAGAAAATGAATTAAAATGTTGATGCAAACAGCTGTATCAAAAATTAAATACAGATATTGATGAATCTGAATTTTACAATGAATTAATTATTTTTAGAAATATTGTTCCAGAAGATGCACCCATTAATATTTTAAAATTCATAATTAAAAATAAGTTGTCGGATATTTATCCAAATATTACTACGACATTTAAAATATTATTGACCAGTCCAGTTACGGTCGCATCAGCAGAAAGGTCATTTTCGAAATTAAAATTAATAAAAACCTATTTGCGATCTTCTATGTCTCAAGAACGTCCCTGGCAATGATATCTATAGAGCATGAAATTGCAAAAAATTTGAATTTTGATAGCGTTATAAATGATTTTTTTGATAAGCGCATTAGGTTAAATAAAATTTAATATATTAAGATTTCTGTTAAATCTTATAAGTTGTTATACATATATTTCATTCTTTGTAGTAAATTTTTTTTATTTTTTTATATTATTATTTATATTATTAAATAAATCATTGTTCTGGCGTATTTATATGATAATGTGTACTTACATAGTAAAATAATATATCATATCATATACATACAAACACATTTATTTTTTAACTAATTTTTTCCTTTTACTTAAATTGATGCTAAAGAGCATACTTGTTTATTTATGTGCATAAATATTTTTCATATTTGATTTAATTAATTAACAAGATATTCTTCCATTTAAAATTTCCATAAAAGTTACTAACTTTCAGGGGGCCCGCTTTTTCATTTCGCACAGGGCCCCGCAAAATGTAGAAACGGGCCTGATTAAAAGTGATAAATAAATTTTAAATACACAAATAAAGTTTTTAGTTGTGTAATTTTTTTAGTTGTTTATTTGTGCGTAATCAGATATCAATAATTTCAGCTACAATCTAGAAATTATTGAACAAAGAATTAAAACTAAAAATAAAATAAATAAACCATACTATACTGGCATCGGAGGTCGCGGTATCTCTCAGATACAATTTATTTACTGTCAAATATCACAAACCTTTATATAACATGTGTTAAACCAAACCTGACCGCATGAACAGTGTGGAATATCACTCGTAACATATGAATGCACAGCTACTCATGACCTCCAAGCTATACACTGGATATGTGCAAGAATATTTATATTAAATTAAATATTTTGCATGTATCTGTCAGATCAGCTGCGAGCCCCGAGGATTAAGTAAGTCAGCTTACAGGAATCCGACCGCAGGCATTTACGAGTCACCCTAGCACGGACCACCTTAGAAAATATGCACGCTGTCCAAGCGTCCACTTATTTGTTTTCTAATTTGGTCTATTTTTTAGGTTTCACTTCCACCTTCCGACGTTTTAAGTCCCTTAGTATTGCAAAAAAGTTTTTGCTCTTCTGTCTCATCTCAAATTAGAAAGCGAATATATGGGCGCCTGGACAGCGTACCTGTTTTCTAAGGTGGTCCGTGCTACGGCTACTCGCAAATGCCGGCGGGCATTTGCGAGTAGCCGTAGTAATATTCCCGTAAGTTCTCTGGTCAACTTACTTTACGAAACTTTCTTAGTTTCTACATTCGGCTTTCAAATAATGCTGGATCTAATATCCACTTGATTTTTTTATAAATAACATCCAAGTTTGTATACGTGTTTTAGTTGCTAATTATTTTTTATCATATTTACAACACACGTCGAATAAAAAGATCCATTTGGCGAATGGAGATGGAAGGTTAATGTATTTGAGTAGGAAGTGCTTCATTCGCAAAATATGTTTGCTTAGTCTAAGTAAAATGTGCATAAACACATTAATAAATGTTCTAATTAGTATACACAGTGGTTGGATTTAAGTTCAAAGTTGTCATAGATTTTTAAACTATTGTCCGGGTATGAGAAGAAGAAGAATATACTTTGAAGAATATGAATGTACGTTGAGGTATCAAGTGATAATGTAGCTTATTGCAGAACATGTGATGACATCAAAAACAAACCAGAATGCAGAGAGAGAGAGAGAGAGAGGGGGGGGAACAAAGAAGGTAACTTTGTTGTTGTTGTTATTTAGTTTCTTTCTCTGTTACTCTACTGCTTTTTCTAGATATTTTAAAATCACCAAGAGAACACACAACAAGCAAATACAGTCAGATCGCAGGACGTGCAAAACAAGAAGTGGTTGATTCGCTCACGTCACTCGAGTTCACCTCACACTGGTTTTTTCATTGGTTCGGCCCATCCAAGGTCATGAAAGAAAGCTCTCTTTAACTGATGAAAAACATTTTCATCGGTTAATTTTTGTTTAGGATTCTGAAACGACACGCAAACCTAATACAACACCTAGAATGTTTCCCCTAGTGCAAACATTGTAGGATTTTCTCTAATCTGAACAGCTACTACACATCTCTAGCTAAAAGGGTTAAAATCAGATTTCACTTCAGTGATGGATCCAAAAAAAGCGCGAGTCTCTTTGTAACATTGGGAGGTGGGGAGAAGAAATCAGTTAAATAGCAATAAAATAAACCAATAATATTTTTAATTTAAATGCAAATTGCAATTTTGAAACGAGAACGATCAGCGAAAAACTGAACTGTAGTGATTTATAACAGATGCAATAAATACTACTAAATATGTGAAAAACGAGTGAGATCATTCGGATGACGCATTTTACATGTCTTTTAATGAAACTTCATTTAAAAGATGTTAATATTTTCTTTTGCAGCGGAAAGGTATGCTTGCTGCATCCTAATCTATCTGACTTTTTAGTGCAGTGGCTTTCAACCAGTTGGACGCCCTAGGGGAAATGAGACCATTTCGGAGGAGGGAGGAAGAGTTGGTCAATTTTATTTTTGAGCACAACTCCCTCATGTACCCGATATTCTATCCACTTATTTCAATGCAATCTGGCATTAAAAACGCATGCAAGTTCCATGTAATTTCGTTAACATCGACAAAGTTAATGTTAAGTTACCTTTGCGGTTATGATTACAATAGTCACTACATCATCAGCACTAGATTTTATTTAAAGTCTAAGATTGTTATCAGATTCTTCGATGCCCATCTTTTCTGCACATTTGAGTTGTATGTCGTGAGTCTAATTGTGCTACGCCAACTACCCTTTGCATGCATTCTTTTTTTTTTTTTTTTTCCATTATCTGATTACAAATGAAACTGTTTGTTATAGCAGCACAATCGTGGAGAACTTTTCTAAAAGAACTCTCGATCATGCTTTATTCCAATAAATTACGAGTGTTAATACCATCGACACCTCCATATTTGAAAAATATTGAAAAAATAAGTGCTGAAAAATAAGCCTAGTCATCTGATTAAATATTTTGGTCATTAATATGCTGTCTAAAATTTAAAAAAGTTGTCATTTTTAAAATAAATATATCTGTGTAAGATTTTACTGTTACTTTGCTTTGAAGTAGAATTGTGTGTTATCCCAAAACTGTAAGAACACTTCAGTTTTACTAGAATAAAATACATGCGATAGGGTCTGAATGAAATCGTCAGGTACTATACTATTCATTACTGGTTTGCTGAGCGATGGTTGGTATTCCTTCTGGTGATGACATAGCGAGCAGCGGTTCCTGACGCGTAATTGTACTGGTGATTTACACTCCAAGCACACTCACATTCATCACTGCTCTAACTACACTATATCTATATCTATCCACTATATATATCTATAATCTTAAGATCTAATCCAAGATCGATCACAATCTCTATTGCTGTAATGCTTTGGTGGGGGTGTGATTGATGAATATGGCTGTGCCATATTCATCAAAAGTCACATCAAGCACAACTCAATACCAACCCTCCAACCCCCAACCTAGAGATCACCGGCAATGAAGTCCACACAAACTCAAACTTGAAATATACGCCGCCTACAAATCTCCCGCAAAAACTCTGATATTTACCGACTCGGATGCCGTGCTTGCCGTAAAAGATTCCATTATCGTCGCCGGGGACTTAAACTCAAAACATCCATCGTGCAACAGCAGAACTACCAAGAAAAAATGGCCACATCCTCTTCAGCTACACAGGATTAAACTATGCCGTTGTGATAGGACCCACTGAGCCAGTCCATCACAGCCCAACTGGCACAGTTCACTTCCTAGACGTCGCAATCCTACACAACATCAAATACCAGCACAGCCTCCAAACATTGAACAAATTATCATCAGACATAACCCCATTCTACTTCATCTAGGAAAACAAAAACTACCTTCCCCTTCCACTCCTGCATAGTCTGGGAAAAACTAACAAAAGTGCTTTCTGAATTTATTGGATCGGTTCCCTGCATAAAATCAAAAGAAAAAATAGACTAGGCAATAGACAATCTAACCAGCCAAATCAATAAAGCCATAGCAACAGCCACCATAACCACGACCGCCTACAAGCAAAACCGTCTTCCACAATAAATCACGAATTTAATAAGAGAAAAAAACAAAGCAAGAAAGAGATACCACAACACCCGCGCTACACAAGACAAATAACTCCTCAAAGAAAAGCCCTTAGGAACCACAGAAATCAATAATGAGAAAACAAGCTCTCATCTATTTCCTCTACAGATCACTCCACCTGGAAACTCCTAAAATACCTCAAAAACAAGCGTAAATCCCCCCCCCCTTCTCCAAACAGACCAGCACCTAGTGCACACGGACACCGATAAAGCAGAAACCATAGTAAGTAATCCAGAAAGGCAATGCAGCCCTGCACATGAAAACTAAACACCAATCATATATTCAAGATTCACGGTAAAGTCAGGCGCACTAAATCAACCTGACGATAAAGCATGCCCAATGACGCCCACCACACCCACGGAAATAATCGGCATCATCAAGCACCTCAAGAATAAAAAAAAGCTCCAAGACCCGATGGCATCATAAACAAAGCAATCAAAGCATTACCTCGCAAAGCTATTGCATATCTGGCCAATATCATAAATTTAATCCTCAAAAGCAGCACTTCCCTCCCTCATCGAAAATTGCTGACATTGTTCCAATTCACAAGCGGGAAAAGACCCACACCTATCGCAAAATTTTCGCTGATTTCCATCAGCCTGCTATCAAACCTGCGAAAAATTGCGGAAAAATCATCCTTACCAGACTTCAAGAATCAATCAACAAACTAAAAATCATTCCACAGCGCCTCCCAACAGATCCACAGGTTGATTGAATACCAACGCCGTTTTCCTCGACATCTCAAAGGCCTTCAACAAAATCTTGCACTACGGTCTACTATACAAACTTATCATCTCGAACTTACCATTCAACGTGATACATTTAATCAAATCATACCTCATAAACAGGAAAATGCAAGTGAAGATAAATGAAACAGTCTCAACCCAACGACAAATTTTGGCCGGAGTTCCTCAACGATCCCTGCTGGTCCCGATTCTATTCTCTGTCTATATGGCAGATATCCCATAGAACCCCACGACGATCACTCTAGCCCTCTACACAGACGAACACAGTTGTACTGGCCGGATCAATCCAACCGCACCTCGCTACCAAAAAACTCCAAGACACCATTCAAAAACTAGAGAAATGGTTTGCCGACTGGTGACTGCAAGTCAACCATCAGAAAAGTGCAGCTATTTCTCCAGCATCCCCGCGAAAGGACATTATTCTCTTTAATACCAAAATTCATTGGCAAACTGAAATCAAATACCTCGGAATACTACTCGACAAAAGATTATGCTTCAACAGCCACATCAAGAACATATGCACCAAGGTGTCCAAAGCTATCGCCCAACTCTACCTCTTGATCAACAGACATAGCAAACTAAACAGAAGAAACAAAACTCTATTCGATCAGACGATGATTAGTCCCACAGTTACATACGCCTCCCCAGCCTGGAGCCATAACCAGGACAAACATCCTCAAATTACAACGATTGCGAATCAAATGCCTACGAATGATCCTGGACGCCCCATGGTTCGTCAGAAAAGTATCTCTCATATCTCCTCACGATGACCTCTACGCATCCAAACCAACTGACACAGCAAGCTGCAAACTTTAAAGAAAATGATCATTGGAAGCACAAAAGATCAAAAGCTATCCTAACACCCCTCCCCCCTTCCTCCACAGGACGAACTAAAATAATCACAAAAACCTTTTCCCATCATTGCTTCTGAAACAGCAGACAACCGGGAATATAAAAAGCGTCGAGCTTCTTACACACACACACACTAAACTGAAACAAATGTTTCACAAAACAATGCATGCTCTTACTACATAAGTTAAAGTAAAAAAGGGCCGCAACAAAATGCATACGGAATATGATTTTATTAATATTTAAATACAACATTACAAAACTCCAACAATGCAAAAACAGAAATTAATGCAACGAGTTGTAATTATACGCCATTTGACATTTCATGTATCATTACTAAACAGTTCACTAATATTAATATATATATATAGATAGATAAAGATATATATATATATATATATATATATATATATATATATATATATATATATATATATATATATATATATATATATATATATATATATAAAGAGCTCTTCCAAAACATCTCCAGAGAAAGAGCTCACGCGCAAAGAAAAAAATGAGAGAGCTGTACCGAGAGCTAGGGGGGGACATGACTAATTAGAGAAACGGTATTCCTAGCGATTCGCTTATTAAAGCCGTGGAAATCGAACTCGGGGCACTTCGACGGAAAAAAGTCGCCGAGCTCGATTTTCGCACTAGACTGTTTCTTCGGCAGGCGGAAACACCTTCGGCCGCTTTTTATAACCGGCAGCGCATAGCAGCACAAGACGAGAAAGCGGTTCGGCAAATTCATGCTAACGGGCAAACACTCACAACCACGGGAGACATCCTGCGGCAATTTTCCCAGCATTACACGAGAACCTATTCCGACGAAGCTGATTAGACAGGCGACTTCGGAGTGTGGAACATTGACAACATGCCTGAACACCTCAGAACTCTTCAAATGAGACCAATCACTTCGGAAGAGGTTACTCGAGCCTATAAACAGCTTAAGCTACGGAAAACCCCTGGCCTGGATGGGCTAGGCGTTGAGCTCTATCGCTCAGCCTGGAACTTCATCTTGCCTATCCTGGTCTCACTATTCAACAGATTCCTATTCACTGGTGACGTGCCTGCTGACTTCGTTAGCGGGTACACAATTTTCATCCCCAAAAAAGGGAGAGACCTGAATAGCATGGGTGGCTGGAGGCCCATTTCCTTGACTAACACAGACTACAAATTATTCGCAAGAGTGATCTGTAACCGTCTGAAGTTGGGCATTGGGAATGTGCTAACCAGCACTCAAGTATACGGAGTTCCGGGAAGATCGATGGCGCTCAACCTCTTCCTGATAAGAGACCTTCTTCGCTTTGTGACGAACAAGGACCTCCCACTTGCACTCCTATCAGTAGACTTAGATAAAGCGTTCGATAGTGCAAAGCACAACTTCCTGCACTATATCCTAGAGAAAGTCGGAGTGGCGGCCTTCGTAAGGGAAGCAATCAAAAGCATGTACGGTAAAACAACAACGCACATTGCGATTAATGGGTTTCTTTCAGAACCCATTCCCATACGCAGAGGGGCTCGGCAAGGCTGCCCCCTTAGCCCCCTTCTTTTCTCTTTAGTACTAGAGCCTCTTCTAAAAAAAATTGATGAGACGCGCGCAGTAATAGGAATACCGCTGCCCTTAGGCTCCAAACAGAGCAAAACTATCGTATATGCCGATGACATCGTCGGAACCCTTCGGGATTCCGACTCGATTTACATCTTCTTCGGCATACTGCGAGAGTTCAGCATTCTCAGTGGTCTTCACACCAACCCAGAAAAAACAAGAATTAAAATTTATGGGAAATTCGACCCTGCCAATCTTCCGTATGGTCTGAAACATACAACCGGCCCATTAACAATACTAGGAATTCCCTTCCTAGAGACCCCAGTGTTGCAAACACAACACTTAATAGAAATATGTCGCGAAAAACTCAAACCCTTCACTCCCAACTACCAATCATTCGAAGGTAGAGCAACAGTTATCAAAACAGTCCTAAAACCGATGTTACTGCACACCATTAACCTCACAAACATCACAGACACACAAGACAACGCCATTCACAAACATATCACTAATTTTTTCTGGAACAACAGGAAACACGAGGTGCGCAGGGCACTTCTCCATCTTCCCCCCCCACACACACACAAGGGGGATTCGCCCTGCCAATCCTCAAATACTGCCACCTAAGCAACACTGCTCAGACCATACGGAAAGCACTGGCATCAAATCACCCTTCCGGCAATCTGATTAAATACTTCTCAGGATTTTTCCGACCCTACTTCGGGATCACTGGCCACGCCGGACCATGTGCGGAGACGGTGCCTGAGTGGTACTACACAATATGTAACCTTTTTAAAAAATTGGCAACGGATGGAGTTCGAGTGCTTCAGCTCAGCCCAAACAAGCTGTACTGGAAAATTTTTGACAGCTTTGACTGGGAAAAACCCGATCTGGGCACAAACGAAGAGGTGCTGTTCACCAACATAAAAAACAGCTGGGGGCAACCATTTCACAGAGACTTAGCCTGGAGAATCGCCTACGGCAGACTCCCGGTGAAACTGGTAAAATCAGCCTACAACCCGCGACCATGCAACCCCTTCTGCGACGTCTGCGGTGCGATAGAAACCGTAGGGCACCTCTTCTTTCACTGCCCGCCAGCACAGCGTGTTTGGCACAGACTTGCTGAGGTGCTTGCGATCCCAGCGCTCACATTCCCCGAAGTAGTCCTGCTACAGTTTCCTCCCCCAGTAACCAAAAACAAGAAACACCTGATTTTCCTAATAAATGTGATTAAGCACCACATTTGGAAAACCAGGAAAAAACACCTTCTTAACGAGGGGGATCGCATCATCTCCGTGTTAAGAACTGTCTCTCAGCCTACCTCCGCCGCTTCCTGGAGCAGGAAAGGTACTTACGGGGAGAAGAGCGGTTCCTGAGGAGATGGTGCGATCCACCAACCATCTGCCAGATCATACAGGGGGGAATCCGGTTGTGTTTGCACCTATAACACCTTCAAGTTGTAGGTGTTGACGCTATCTCGATCTTCCTTCCTGCTCAGCGTTTACCCCACAGGTATGTCTAGTCTTTTCGCAGTTGAAAGTTTTTCTGTCCCCAGGTTGAGGTTGACCTGAACAAACCCGGACTGCGAAGGCCAACATCGAGGTGGTCCCAAGCCTTTTTCAGGGCGGGGTCTTCCGGGCCAGGTCATCTCCCTTCTTTTCCAGGTTATACTGTTCTGGGTTTGCTCGGCAAACTCATTCCTCTATAGAATTGTCTTCCACATAGTCTTTAGATTTATTTACACTTGTTAAATTTGCTTAGTCTCTCCTTTTTTTTTCCTTTTCAGGATTTTTCCTTTTTAAAAGTGAAAAATCAACGACGGTTTTAGAAGCACCAATTGGGGGTTAGCAGCTAAAACAGGTCAGCTGAAGCCTCTTTCATCTACTCTACTACTATGCACTCTAACTTTATTTCCTCTTCTACTATCTGCTGAACCTCAGCCTATCTTTCTCCACAGGCCAATGATGAGATACGTTGAACTCACAAATTATAAAATAATATTCATTTTAGATTGCATCTCATGAGGGAGAGCGCGAACGCAGTCCCCACTACCAAAAATTCCACACTCCATCTATCCCAGTTTGGGAAAGTGGCAGAAGTCAACCAGCCCGTGCGTGCAATGGACCAATCTCTTTCTGGGCAAACTTCCTTGAATAATAATTTGTGAGTTCAACAAATCTTCATCATCGGCCTGTAGAGTAAGATAGACTGAGAGTCAGCAGATAGTGGGAGAGGAAATAAAGATAGAGTGCATAGTAGTAGGGTAGGTAAAAGAGGCTTCAGTTGACCTGTTTTAGCTGTTTGCCCCCCAGCGGCGATTCTAAAACGGTCGTTGATTTTTCACTTTAGAAGAAAAAGGAAAAATCCTAAAAAGGAAACATGGAACAAAAACAAAAACGTTAAGTACAGAGAAAATAAAACTATATAGAAAGAACTGGAAACCAAAAAAGATGGGGGGAAAAGGGTCTGGCCTAAGTGATGCAGCTCTCAAGAAGCTGCACCGCATCGCTGTAGGGTTCTCAGGTTCTCAGGCCCTCCCCCACCTGTTGGAACTAGAGAGCTATTGCTGTGGACAGGAAACCATGGGATGGTTATTGTGACTGTCGCTTTTTGTGGGCAGTCATTATTCTTTTAGCCACCTCACTTCCCTTGGCCATGTCTAATCTGGAGAGAGCTATGAAGAACGCCGATGCCGCCTCCTCGTCTATGTCCATGGCTAGCTGTACTTGCACAGGGGTGATTTGGCTGATGTCTTTAACAAATAAGTCATCCCATTTTGCACTAACTACGTTTGGACCATATTTCCCAGTGAGGAGGAGCTCAGGTTCCCCTATTCTCACTATTGCGTCTTGAAATTTTCCTGCCACCCCAGGGATACCTTTAACTAGATGCTTTAGAGTCTGCCCTGCTTTTGCATGAGGAGTCTCCAATTCTTCTGTTTCTGCTGGTTTTATTTTTTTCATCTCTTTTTCTTCTTTACTCAGAGGTCTTTTGAAGGGGGCGCTGCTTGCCTCCATGTTTTCTGTTTTATTTACTTTTCCTTCTGCAGTGATTTCATCATGTGACACAGCTTGTTTATTGGCTGTTTCTCGCTTCTCTTTCTTGGGTGTGCAGGATATGGTTTCTGTGGCGGCTGCCTTTTCTTCTATAGCCGTTATTTTGCCGTGTGCCTCGTTTATAGTTGGAAAATCCGTGTTTCCCAACTCTTGTTCTGTAGGCTTCTCTACTGAGGAGACTGTGACTGGTATAATAGCACCTCCCATCCTTTCTGCATGCGTTCTTGATGAGCAGGTGTTAACTTTGTGGTCTTTGGACCCGCATTTCAGGCAAGCCATGAGACATTTGTCCAGTGAATGACTTGTCGTTAGGCAGTTTTTGCATGTCAGTTTTGGGCAGTTCGCTCCTAGATGGTCGAAGGATCCACATCGGAAGCATTGCTTCTTTACGCTTGGGTAGTTTACCATTACCCTAGCGGATCCGATGCTGACGAAGTTTGGAACCGCTGTTTTCATCTCGAGCGAGATGTTTACTTCCCCCGACTTCCATTGGGAGTTGTCTGCATCATTTAAGATTTGTATGTTTCGAACAACACCCCATTTCCCAAACACTTCGTGGATTATTTTTTCATCACATTGTATATATTCCAAGGGGAATCTGGAGATTTTGAGCAGTTTGATAATCTCCCCACCATGAACGGAACAATTTCCTTTCCGTTACATTGAAAGCCTTTGAGCAACTTGTCTCGGCGCTCCTAACTACAACATGGTATCTGCCACTACCGAAAGGAGTGAATCCAAATATCTGGTCCGCACCGACGCAGTCAATCAGGGCTTTAGCCAAAAGTCTGGGTCTCAGATCAGCGTCAGTCTCGATGCCGAGAGTCCGCGTGCGCGGCAAAACATTGGCCATAGCTGGCGAGGGGGACCTAGCTATTCCCACCCCCAAGTGTTTATTATTGCCCCGGTCCGGGGTTTAGGAAGATCTGTAAATCTCCGTTAAATATATCTTGAGGCCCGATGGGACTCGTACCGATATCAACAGTTATGAACAGATGCTAAGTTGGCTACAGCATTGCCATCCATTACCCTCCGTAAAGGGAGAAAAGTCACAAAAGAGAAAAATGTTCCTCTGTTCGAGGAATGATATTGAATTGAAATTCAACACCATATACGCCATACTAATTTGAATGCTCTGGATTCAATTTTATTTGTAAAATTAGTATTAGTGAACTGTTTAGCAATGATACATGAAATGTCAAATGGCGTATAATTACAACTCGTTGTATTAATTTCTGTTTTTGCATTGTTGGAGTTTTGTAATGTTGTATTTAAATATTAATAAAATCATATTCCATATGCATTTTGTTGCGGCCCTTTTTTACTTTATTTTATGTGGTAAGAGCATGTATTGTTTTGTGAAACATTTGTTTTAGTTTAGTGAGTGTGTGTGTATATATAAGAAGCTCGACGCTTTTTATATTCCCGGTTGTCTGCTGTTTCAGAAACAATGATGGGCAAAAGGTTTTTGTGAGCATTTTAGCTGGTCCTGTGGAGAAAGGGGGGGGGTGTTAGTATGGCTTTTGATCTTTTGTGCTTCCAATGGTCATTTTCTTTAAAGTTTGCAGCTTGCTGTGTCAGTTGGTTTGGATGCGTAGATGTCATCGTGAGGAGATATGAGAGATACTTTTCTGACGAACCATGGGGCGTCCAGGATCATTCGTAGGCATTTGATTCGCAATCGTTGTAATTTGAGGATGTTTGTCCTGGAGGTATGGCTCCAGGCTGGGGAGGCGTATGTCACTGTGGGACTAATCATCGTCTGATCGAATAGTGTTTTGTTTCTTCTGTTTAGTTTGCTAAGTCTGTTGATCAAGAGGTAGAGTTGGGCGATAGCTTTGGACACCTTGGTGCATTTGTTCTTGATGTGGCTGTTGAAGCATAATCTTTTGTCGAGTAGTATTCCGAGGTATTTGATTTCAGTTTGCCAATGAATTTTGGTATTAAAGAGAATAATATCCTTTCGGTGAAGATTGAATTGCCCAGAACTTATACTCCCTATAGTGGAATAAAAGGCGTTTAGCAGATGAAAAGAAAAAATAAATAAATGAATGGATGAATGAATAATAAACTATTGGAAAAGCTTCCAGAAACGATCTTAGGTGTAAATAGCATAGAACGCATTCCTGTGAAGATTAGTTTTTGCCCTTTGCACTTCGTAATTACACATCCTAAATGTATACTTCAATTTACATTCTGAATAAACAGATTGAAATAAACTTAAATGAAAATCGGTAGTCAAAAGAGGGAACATTGCTTTTAAAGTCAGAAACTCGATCAGTGTCAGTCCCCCCCCCCACACACACCACACACTTAACCGCGAGGGATACGTTCCAACACACTCGAATATCTGAAACGCAGATAGTACCGAACCCTATATATACTGTGTTTTTTCCTATACTAGGTGCCACTTAAAATTATATAATTTTAAAAATTAAGATTATACTATAAATTAAACTATAATAAAGTTTAATTTATAAATTAGTCACAGTAAAAGTTTAACAACAATAACTGATAATAAAATAGAAAAATTATAACAACACTGTAATAAAGTTATCTGAATGGGAATAGAATCTTAGTAACCTCTATTTGTGTAGCTTTCTCCACCTTTGCAGAGAGTTGCCCTGGTGTTGGACTACCTCTGGGATTAGTCGAGTTGTCTAATACTAAAAGAAAGAGCCATGCAGCTTCATTTCGGCGATGTAATGTTATGTAGGCAAAGTGGATATTAGATCCAACATTATTTCAAAGCGGAATGTTTGTAGAAACTATGAAAGTTTCGTAAGTTGGCTTGAGAACTTACGAGGATATAATCATCGACAACCCCGAGTTGCACTACCTACTTGGCGTACAACTCGGGTTTTGCCGATGATTGTATTCTCGTAAGCTCGAACCAAACTTTCATAGTTCTACAAACATTCAGCTTTGAAATAATGTTGGATCTAATATCCACTTTGCCGTCATTATCGATTTGCCGAATTATAAATTGCTTATTTCTGGAATTGTCCATTTAATAAAAATTATCTTCTACACAATCCCCTTTCTCCCTTGTTATTCGTGGTCAAACCCGGTCTAAAGATATTAAATGGAAAATTCCAGAAATAAACAATTTATAATAAGATCAGCAAATTGGATATTAGATCCAACAGTATTTCAAAGCCGAATGTTTGTAGAAACTATGAGAATTTGGTAAGTTGACCTGAGAGCTTACGAGAATACAATCCTAGGCATTCACGAGTTGCCTTAGCTACTCAAGTCAAGTAGTGCAAGCTAAAGCAACTCGGGGATGTCGAGAATTGTATTCTTCTCAGGTCAATTTACGAAACGTTCATAGTCTCTACAGCCATTCGGCTTTGAAATAATGTTGGATCTAATATTATCCACTTTGCAGGTGTAATTTTACATTGCCGAAATGAAGCCCATAAGTAATAGACAATTCGGCTCTCCAAAGGTAACGCATCTTGCAACTTGCAGATCACAATCGAGCGCCGTTCTGAGTACTTCTTAACTCTCTTAGTGAAAAAGTCTATTCTTAAGTTTTATTTTAGATTATCACCAGACTAAACCGGCGGTACTGGATAGAAAACTCACCTCACGGTGAGCACCCTGTTAACTTAAAGCGTCTTATTGTGTGCTATTTATATATATTCTAAATTAGAAAATTTAAGGTGTGTGAATATACAGTCATTGGTTATCAGATCGATTGTAGCGGTATCGCAGTGCTTGTGTTCAGGTCTCTTATTTAACTTAATAATTGCCCATAGTGCAAGAGTAGTGACGCTGAAAGTTCGGATATGCCAGGAGAAGCATATAAAAAAAATAATATTATAAAATAACATAAAAAAAAACGCGTGCTGAGATTGCTAAGATTCCATTCACATAAGTTTATGTTTTATTAATTATTCTATTTTATTATTACTATTGTTAATAATCTCTTACTGTGTCTAATTTATAAATTAAATTTTATTCTAGATATGTATGTATAGGAAAAAACATAGTATATATATATATATAGTGTTCGGTATTGTTCGCAGATTGAGGTATCCAACACACTCGAATATTGTCTTGGAACTTACCTCCAGCAGATAAAGGTGGACTACTGTATACAGATTTCTGCAAAGATTTTACCTAGGGGAGAGGGAGAATCTGCGCACTGTTCAGTTTGCATGTACACCAAGCGATAGGCTTGTTGATTTTAAAAATGGCTACTCCTGCGAAGTTATTTTTTAGTTATTAATTGCTGATTATTATTATTATTATTATTATTATTCCTGATACCTCCAAGGAGTCCGAAGACTCATCGCGGGAGGACATCTTCAACTGTCTCTACACCTTACCTCTACTAAGAATCAACGCCATCTACCGCCCACCTCCAACACCACCACAACTAGTAATTTTTGTCTGTAAATTGCGTGTGTTCTGAAGGGCCGATTTGTATGTATGCGGGATGAAAAACCCGAGTTTCCGGGAGAAAAAACCCTGCTACCTCCGTATGAGATCGGCTAACTCACCATCGATTGAAATCGACCAGATAAAGATTCCAGATAAAGATTGTCTACAACATTGGCATATCGTCCTGATTTCTTTAATGCTATTAACTCTTAGAAAAATCAATAATCAGTCCGGATACTGTAGATTTATTTGATGTTATATGTTATATTACATTCATTTCTTCATCATCATAATCGTCAAATTCCTGACATTTACCCGTGTGTAGTTCATTTTTGTGAACTTTCCCCATAAGTGATTAGCAAATTGTTTAGCTAAGCGCAAATTGTAGTATAGTATATGTTAGCACAGTTATTATCGGCAAAGCGTCTCATAGAGGCACTTGATAATAAACTACAGCTGCAGATACAGAATAAACCCCAGACTGGGGCAAGAACAACACACTCGGTGGTGGGAATAGGTTAGGTCCCCCCTCACCAGCATGGCTTTGCCGCGTACGCGGACCCTTGGAATCGAAGTGGAAGCTGATCTACGACCACGATGTTTGGCCAAAGTCCTCATCGAAAGCGTCGGCGCTGAGCAGATTTTTGGGTTTACTCCCTTTGGTGGTGGCCGCTTCCAAGTAGTAGTAAGGAGTGAGCAAACAAGAGACAAACTACTTGCAGGATTCGAACGTAATGGAAAAACAATAGTTCCATTTTTGGTAGGGAGCATTACCAAACTACTTAGAATCCCCAAATTCCCTTTAGAATATAGAATATATTGAAACGGATGTAAAGATCATCCACGAAATATTCGGGAAATGGGGCGTTATACACAAGGTGGAAGTCCTAAATGACGCAGAAAACCCCAAATGGAAGTCGGGTGAAGTCCACATCTCCCTCGAGATGAAAACGCTCGTTCCCAACTTCATTATTATTGGATCCGCCAGAGTAATGATAAATTACCCTGGTGTAAAAAAACAATGTTTTAGATGTGGTGCTTTCACTCACCTTGGGGCGGACTGTCCTAGAGTGCAATGTAAAAACTGACTCAAAGCAGGCCACAACCAAGAAAACTGTGAGTCAGCTTGCCTGAAATGTGGGGTAATTGACCACAAAGTGGACACATGTTCATCCAGAACCCTTGCTGAGAGGATGGGTGGTGCAATCACGCCAGCAACTCCACCAAGCAATGGAAATGACACACCACAGGAAGCTTCTCCTCCTTTCAAGGCTGCTCCTGATATAACAGAAATCCATACCTCCACGTCTAAGAAAAACCGAAAGAAGAAAAAAACTTCCACAAGCAGTAAAATCCAACAAGAAGAAACAGTCGCTATTGAAACCATCAATACCAATATAGATACTAATACAGATGATATAGATAGGGAAGAAGGAAAGATGGAGGTGAACACCAACACCTCCAAACGGCCATTAAGCCCACAGGAAGAAGAGTTGGTAACGCCCAAAACAGCAAAAGTATCTGAGACCGCCCACATAGAAGTCTCTCACGCGAAAGCAGGGGAGACTCTCAGCCATCTCATCATAGGTATCCCAGGGATGGAGGAAAAATTCAAAGAAGCGATAAGAAAAAAATAGGAGAACCTGAACTCCTCCTCACAGGAGAACATGGATCTGACATCGTCAGTGCAAAATGGAGTGACATTTTCGTTGATGATATCAGCAAAATCACCCCTGAGCAAGTAGAGGTAGCTCAGGATTTAGACGAGGAGGCAGCTTCGGCGTTCTTCATAGCTCTCTGTAAACTAGACATGGCCAAGAGAAGTGAGATGGCCAAAAGAATAATAACTGCCTACAACAAAAGAAAGACACAGTAACCACCTTGTGGGGTTTCTGTACACAGCTTCACCGGTTTCAGCTATCACAGGTGGGGAGGACCTGAGAACCCGAGCGGCGAAGGCTTACAGCGAGGCGGTGCAGTTCCTTGTGAGCTGCATCACTCGGGCCAGATCCTTCCTCCACCTCTAAGTTTAAGTTTCAATTTTTGCTTTTCTGTGTACTTTTTTGTTTTTGTTTTGTTTCATGTTTCCTTTTTAGGATTTTTCCTTTTTTGTAAAGTGAAAAATCAACGACCGTTTTAGAAACGCCCCTGGGGGGCAAACAGCTAAAACAGGTCAACTGAGGCCTCTTTAACCTACCCTACCACTATGTACTCTATCTTTATTTCCTCTCCTACTATCTGCTGACTCTCAGCCTATCTTACTCAACAGGCCGATGATGAAGATTTGTTGAACTCACAAATTATTATTATTATGGTATCTTTAATATATATATATATATATATATATATATATATATATATATATATATATATATATATATATATATATATATATATATATATATATATATGATTTTTAAATTTTATTCGTATGATGTTGTGCTGTTACATATATAGATGTATATCTATGTAAAATACAAGACCCCTTGAGGGTACATATCAGGAAATTGATGCTGATCATTTATTTTAAATATCTCATCACCTAATGCAATTATACAATACAAACATTCTCTTTTACAGTAACTGTCTAGCACATAGGATAGCGCTCCAGTCTGCGGAGATGATTTTATTGTACAAATGAGAAAAAGCCAAATAGTAAAAATTAAGTTCATTGTTAAAATTAAAATATTTTAATATAACTAAAAATGTTAATTATTATCAATACCAGTTGATTTTAAAAGTGAAGGGAAAAATTTGCATTAAAATGTTCCAAAATCGATTAAAAACATCGATACTATAAAGAAGAGATTTCATTGAAAAAAAAAAAAATGACAGCCTTGATTTGGAGAAAAAATAATTTCAAACCAATATTAATTTTTTTTTTTGTTTTTTTGAGATACAGTGATCTCTCAATTACCCAACTTTCGAAGAACTAAACTTTCAACTTTGTCTTTAAACTGACTTCTTGTACAGAAACCAGTAAATGAATGTTCAATTAATTGATCCTTCAATTATTCGAGCAATAAACTGATTTTTCTACTGTACAGATATCCCATGCTTAACGCAAGATTTGAATAACGCGGCGAATTAATTGCTACAATCCCTTGATATACGCGGCAAGAATTTTGATTAACGCGCCTTTAACCCTGCGGAGCTCGCAGCTGATCGGACAGATACATGGAAAATGTTTAATATTAATATTCTTACTCAATTCAGTGTATAGCTTGGAGGTCATGAGTAGCTGTGCATTCATATGTTACGAGTGATATTCCGCACTGGTTTTTTTTTTTTTTTTGCTGTCAGTTTGGTTTAACACATGTTATGTAAAGGTTTGTAATGTTTGATGTCAGCATAATATGGTTTAGTTTTTTTTTTTTATGGTTTAGCAGTTTCTATATATTCGGTACGAAACTCTTGTAGTTTCTATATTTGGCTATGAAATAATGTTGGATTTAATATTAACTTAATTTGTATCATCATGTGTTATATTTGCAGTGTTTTTTCTTTATGTTTCATTGCTTGTTTGCCCAGGTCTGGAAAGTTATTTTGCTTGTTATCGTAGAATTTACGCCGATAAGAAAAAAACTAAAACTGTGCCAACGACTCTTGCTAACTTCTTTTGATAAAAAAAAATTGCAGTAACTAATGTAGGTACAAGTATTTATTAACGCTCGGGAGGTCGAATATGATCTGACAGATACATGCTAACTGTTAACATAAATATTCTTTAACCTATCTATTGTATAGGTTGAAGGTCATGAGTAGCTGCGCGTGAGTATATTGTGAGTGCTATTTCGCACTTTTGTTGCTGTCAGTTTGGTTTAACACGTGTTATTCAAAGATTTGTGATATTTGACCTGCAGAGGGCGCGGCAGATCTGACAGATACTTGCTTATTTTGTAACAAAAATGTTTATTCTTTATATTTCTTTGTTTCAATAAATTCTAGATTGTAACTGAAAATAAATAAACCATCATGTATTACTGAAATAGAGAGCCAAAGGCTTATTTTTATCATACATATCCTCTAGGAGATGTGCTTTACATTTAAAGAAAATCATTTGTAGCTTGTTCCACGTTTGCAACGAGTTGCACTACTTATGTTTGTGTCCGCCGAAACTTTTCGTTTCTATATTTTCCGCACGAAACTCTTGAAATAATAATACCTTTTCACCCAGATGTGTCAAACATCTTTTTTTTTTTTTTTTTTTTTAATATTGACGTTGTTGATGTGTCACTTGCATGCATGTATTATAAATTTAACTACATAATCATAGATGGTGACTTATACATATCATATTAAGCTATTTATTTAATAGGACATTGATATAAAATCTATGAATTCATATTATACAATTAATTTAATAAATTAAAGTTACAAACTTACATTACATTTAATGACTTTTCTGTTGCTGAGTACTGGTAGAAAGTTACTCTGTAGAAGGGCTATAGTGTGTGTACATTTTGATGCTACACAACCAGCGCTCAAATCATTGCTCAATCTATTTCTCCCTTTCGATTTGATATTATTTAAGGCAGAAAATAGAGTTTCACAAGAGTATGTAGAAGAGAAAATTGTTAGAAGATCTTTAGCAAAGATTTTAAGTCCGCACGCTTAGAATTTCACAGTCTGAATTTTTACACGCGGCATCATGTAGACGTTCCCGCTCAAGTTCTAATTCATTTCTAAGAGCAATAAACTTTCTTTTCCTGATAGGATTACACTGGAAGTCGACTAGTTGCATTTCTAGATCTTTTAAATCCAACCACTCAAAGCCATCTAATTTAAGATCCATGGATTCTGTTTCATCAGGATACATGTTCAGTTCAGTCATCTTGGAAATTTCTTCCACTTCCTTTCTGTGATAATTTTAGGTTTTTTATTAGTGCTAGCTGCCATTGTAAAAGGGTTCACAAATTAAAAAAGAGCACCGATAATTAAGCAGTAATAATTAATAAGAACTAACGATTACTGGAAATGAATTATACACCAGCAACTCAAATTACTTAAGTGGCAGACCATGCAAGACTACCACTCTTCTTTCAGTCGGGTTGCCAGATTTATTACTGGTACGTTCGTAGCAACCGTGTTACGTTTTACTCTCTATCATGCTACTAAAAAGCAGCTATTTGATAGGTTTTGTTGCGACGTCATCGTAAGTGATTACTATTTGCATTATTTAACAAAATTTACTGAATTTATTGCAACTATAAAAATGTTTTCATTATTCACTCAGATAAATTCAATATTTAATGCTGCGAATTATATTTTCTGTTAAAGTGGGTTTAAATGTGTTTAGAACTTGTATTACTCAGGCGAGAGACTTGGAATGCATGCATGAACGAATTTCACACAGAAGTCAAATGAAAACTTTAAGTTTATAATGTATAAAGCACGTCTTTATAAGTTTGTATCGTATAATATTGATAATATAATTTTTATATGTTTTTATAAGATTATATGACTATGCAGAAATTATAATGATTAAGAAAGAAAACGTAAACTTAAAACGCTCGTTGTTTATAGGCTAGTTACAAAATAGAAATAGGCTAACTGTAAAATATAATTCTTTCAATGAACCGAAACCTACCTTCGCCTTAACTGAGAGCGATTTTACACGATTTATCGCAGTTTTTTCATCAGAATACCAATATCTTTCAATATCCACGATGTGTCACCTGAAACCCTCAAGTGTGTCAGTGCTGACACGCGTGTCATAGGTTCGCCATCACTGCTCTAGGAGATGTACTTTACATTTATGGAAAATAGTAAGGATCAGTATTGGCACCCTTACATTATAACCTATACACATATGACTTGCCTGTTACCATCTCACGCAAGTTCTGGTATGCTGATGACACTGTAATTGCCATTCGACACAAAAACATGAGTCAGGCTGAAGACGTACTTATAAAAGATCTGAAAACTATAGGTGAATATTATAAAAAATGGAGGCTCCAGCTCAATCCAGACAAAACAGAAGTATCAAGCTTTCACCTTAATAATCACATGGCAGATGTCACTTTACGTATCTTCTTTTAAGGATGTTTACTATGACACAATAAGTTTCCAAAGTAGTTGGGCATTACCCTGGACCGCACGCTCTCTTACAAGCAACACCTAACAAACGTTTCTGCTAAGTTAAGAACCCGTAACAACATAATACAAAAACTAATAGGCACGACATGGGGAGCAACAGCCGATAATCTGTGGATTACTGCTCTTGGTCTAGTTTTCTCTGTTGCCGAATATTGCTCACCAGTGTGGCTAAATAGCATACGTGTTAAACTTGTTGATAGCCAACTAAATAATACAATGAGACTGATTTCTGGCACAATTAAATCAACGCCCACACACTGGCTTCCAGCTCTTAGTAATATTGTTCCACAGGAATCTGCGCAGGACTAAGGCTCTCTTACATGAGTATAAGAAAATCTTGGAGAACACAGCCCTACCAATACATTTAAATCTCCCAGACATAAGTGTACGACGACTGAGATCAAGACATCCACCACTACAATTAGCCCAACTACTACTACATTCTAACTTTGACTTGAAGCAAAAGTGGCAAGAACAGTGGGAGAGCCATACAGATGACATCACAAAATTTTCTCTCAATGAATTACAAGAAAGTTTTGATGCTTGCGCACACCTCCCACGAAAATCCTGGACTCAGCTTAATAGAATACGAACTGGTCATGGTGTATGTGCGGACATGCTTTTTAAATGGGGTATACGACCATCCCTGCATTGTGATTGTGGAGCTCAGAGACAAACTGTGAACCATATTGTGACTCAGTGTTATTATCTCACAGCATATTCAGGAGACAAATTGGACTTTTTAAGTGCTACACCCGAAGCTATTAACTATCTGACCAATATGGATGTAACCTTTTAATTTTATTGGTTTTTAAAATGACTTTTGACTTTTAATTTTAAATGTTATTAAAGTGTATTGTACTGCATGTTTTGATATTCATGCCATACGAATAAATAAATAAGGAAAAATCCCTGTAGCTTGTACCACCTTTGCAACGAGTTGCCCTACTTTCATGTCGAAAATATATATTTTTGACATGAAACTCTTGTAGTTTCTATATTCGGTTATGAAATAATGTTGGATTCAATATTCACTTAATTTGTACCGTCAAGTATTATATTTGCAGTGTTTGTTCTTTATTTTTTTTTTTTTGCATTTTAGCTAGTAATGAATGTATCTCTCAGATATACCTCGTCCTGCGCTACAAAATTGAATAAGATACGGATGTCTTTCCTTAGTATTTTCCATAAATGTAAAGTACATCTCCTAGAACAGTGCTTCCCAAACTTCTGGATGTGAGGGCCCCCTTCAGAAAAATTAAAATATTTCACGGCCCCCTCAAAAAAAATCGTAATATAGACATATATTATTATAATATTTATTGTATTTATATTCAATACAAAACATACACAGCGAATATTGCAAATATCAAATGCAAATATTACATTTTTAGCATACAGATTTGACCCGGCACAATATCTCATATTTTAATATAGATAGATATATTGTTATTGTACATTTGCAGTACAAGCACATGAAACGTAAAACGATTAGTAATAAAGAAAGAATTAAAAACATAAAAGAAGGTTAATAACAATTTAATGTGATGGATGTGTTTCAATACTGCTGCACAAAAAGTCAGGTGAAATATTTGAAACTGCAATTGTTGGATTTCTGCTTTGAAATGTATGAACACGCATATATTTAATAATATTCATTAAGCACAGAAATACGCAGGAAGCAAAACTTGTGAACCAATGTGTGATTTTTTTTCCATTAAAATATAAAAAATAACAAAAAAGAAATAATAAAAATTAAATGCGTTTCTTTTAAGATAGTCTGCTTAGTCTTAAAACATTTTAAATTTGTTTTCATTGTTTCATGGGAACATTGTTCCCCAGGGGTCGCTAGTTTTGTTGAGGGGCCGTGAAACAATGCAAACAAATTTAAAATGTTTTAAGACTAAGAAGACTATTTTAAAAGAAACATTTAATTTTTATTTATTTTTTAAAAATCTTAAAATTGTTTTAAGACTAAGTGTGCTATGTCAAATGTGTATGCAAGATGCTAAAATTACTCGGGTAATGTAATATTTGCATTTGAGTTTTGCAGTATTCGCTGCGTATGTTTTGTATTGAATATAAATACAATAAATATAATAATAATAATATGTCTGTATTACGATTTTTTTTTCGATGGGGGGCCGTGAAATATTTTAATTTTTCCAAGGGGACTTCCCAAAATTACATCCATAATTTTGGGAAGCACTGTCCTAGAGGATATGTATGATAAATATCTATTGAATCCAATATTATATTTTATATTATTTTATTTCAAGGGTTTCTTTCGTGCAGAAACTAAAACTCGTTGGAAATGTGGAACAATTAATTAAAATAGTACTAACTTTAGATTTCGATAAAATTAGGGAGAGCGCGAACGCAGTCCCAGCTACCAAAAATTCCACGCTCCATCTATCCCAGTTTGGGAAAGTGGCAGAAGTCAACCAGCCCGTGTGTGCAATGGGACGGTCTCTTTCTGGGCAAACTTCCTTGAAGATCAAAGTTTTGCCAGCGCCAGGTAAGTATGCTTCGCTATTATTTCTCTCAGCTGAAGTACAATTTGTATATGAAGTTTAAAATGGTGTATTGAAACCTATGTTTTATTTAAACAAATATACAAAAAACACTATATATTTATTTATATAATTGAAAGTTTAATTATAAACGCATTTATGTTATATAGAAAATTAATGTAATTAATTAAATTTTTATATCTAAACATGTTTCTCATTGAAACATACGGATTCATGATCTAGTTAGGTTGAAAATTACAATGCTCGGGTCACTTTACTAGACATTTAAAAAGCAAACACCTTTTAGTTATGGTACAATGACGGATACTCATCCTTTCTTTTAATACTTATATTTAAATATGAAATTTACAGTTAAATATGTAAATAAAAATAATTTCCCATATATACGCTTAACAATTATTAAAATTAATTTTTAATTTAATGAGGGTAAATATTCATTTATTAATATTCATATATTAATATGTATTAATACTAATTAATACTATATATTAATTAATTATTATTAATATATATTAATAATCATATATTAATATTCATTTAATGAGAGTAAATATTCATTTAGGGGTACTTAAGAGTCAAAGCTGCATAACTGAGAGGAGACCTCCACATAGCCTTTAAAGGAATGCAGAGAACCGACCAGGGCTTCTGACCTAATGTCCAATCCTCACCTTCTCGTGGTGCACCCTGTTGGGTATCTACTTTGATACTGAACGAACGAGGATGGGCTGGCAATTTGGGATAGCCGACCAAATTGTATTCTTATTGGTTAAACCAAAATAAAAAATGATGGTGCAACATGACAAAATTTCATGCCGGCTGGGGCGTCGCCCGGTTGAACAAAGCCCCCATTGTTTTCGCCAGGGAACCAGGGTGAACAGTGAAAAGTCAGCTACTGGAACAAATCTGAAAACAAACCCCAACTCAACATCACCAGAGTTAAAGATCGGTACTATCAACGTAAGAAGCCTGAATGGCAAAGAAATGGAGCTAGCTGAGGAATTAGATAAGTACCAGATCGACATAATAGGAGTGACTGAAACAAAAAAGACCAAAACTGGTGAGATCTTTCTGAGCAATAAATACAAAATGTTATATTCAGGCAATGACAATCAATGAAAAGAAGGACTAGCCATAGTATTCAACACAAAATACGAGGCTAAACTTCTTGAATGACAGTCAGTCTCAAGTAGAGTAATGTGGGCAAATATGAGAATGGGGAACTGGACAATAAGACTTATTTGTGCCTATGGTACCACAGAAGGTTCTACTAAGGTAGAAGTGAAGGAATTTTTTGAGGCTTTAGAAAAAGCAACTGACACAATGAAAAAGGAAAAGTTGATCCTTGTTGGGGATCTAAATAGCAGAGTAGGAAATGATTGTAAGACATACAAAAATATTTTGGGAAAATTTTGAGAAAAGAGCAAAGCTAATAATAATGGCAAATATCTGTTGGATTTCTGCTCAGGACATGGACTGGTTATTACTAACACCATGTTCCAACATAAAAATGTGCACAAATTCACATGGAGAGAAGAGGCAAGGAATAAGAAAAGTCTCACTGACTATGTTATTGTTGATAGTGATGTTTTTCTCCCTGGTGCAGGACACCAGAGTGTACAGAGGATTTGAAATTGGAAGTGATCACTATTTAGTCTTGAGCAGGATAAAATTAAATTTCGTATTGAAAAGAATAACATGTAAGAAAGTTTTAAAGCGAATAAAAGTTGAGCAGCTTTCAGATGTGAACTGTAGACTAAAATACACAAAGATTACTGAAGAAAAAATGAAACAGTTTCAGAACAGGAATCAAACCTTGGAGATTCAGTGGCAAACTCTGAAGAAAACATTGATTGATTCTGCCAGAGAGGCATGTGGTGAGGTTGTGTGCAAGGATAAAAAAATCAGAACTCTCTGGTGGACACAGGAAGTTAAAGAGGCATTGAAGGAAAAAGAAGAAAGCATATCAAAAGTTCCTGGCAAATAAGTCAGCTTTTACTCTTACAGAATACAGAGACAAATGTAAGAAAGCTAAACAGTGTGTAAAACTAGCTAAACAATAGTCATGGGAGGACTTTGGCAAGAATATAGAAAATAAATATCAAGAAGGTGACAAAATATTCTGGAGGTTGTTGAAGAAGCTTAGGAATGGAGGAAAGAGTGCTGTAAAAGGAATTAGAGATGATAAAGGTGACATGAAAACAGGAGAAAAAGATATCCTTGAAGTATGGAGTAATTACTTTGAAAAACTGCTAAATGAAACAAGCAGTGATGACAGCACAGTGATAAAAAACACTGACCAGGCATGCAGTCAGGAATACATATCCATACTCGAAGTAGAAAAAGCCATCAAAGGCTTGAAATGTGGAAAGGCAGCAGGAGTAGATGATATTCGACCAGAAATGCTGAAGTATGATGGTATAAGAGTCTTACAATGGCTGCACTGCATAGTTCAGAAAGTCTGGAGAGAGGGACTAATTCCCGATGATTGGAGTAGAGCTCTCATAGTACCCATATATAAAAAGGGAAATAAAACTGAATGTGAGAATTACAGAGGTATTTCCCTACTGAGTGTTCCTGGCAAGATCTATGCAAGTATACTTGAGAAACAGTTGAGAAGAATTGTGGAAGAAAAGCTTGGTGAAGAACAAGCTGGATTGAGGCCAAATAAAGGCTGTCAGGATCAGATATTCACTTTACGACAAATAGTCGAGAAAGCATGGGGATATAACAAAGATCTGTATTTAAGTTTTGTCGATTTGGAAAAGGCATATGACAAGGTGCCAATAGAGAAGCTATTCAATACGCTACAGTTATATGGTGTCAATGGGGCATTATAGCAAGCAATACTTAGTCTTTATTTCAGTTGTAAGTCAGCAGTTAGAATTGAAGGAAGTACAGGAAGATGGTTTAATGTTAAATCTGGTGTGAGACAAGGATGTACATTATCCCCTCTGTTATTCATTATCTATATGGATCACATTATGAAGGAATGTGGTATTAAACCTGATATCAAAATTGGAGATGTTAATGTCAGCTCTTTGCTTTATGCGGATGGTGTTATACTTCTAAATAAATCCGCTACAAGTCTGCAAGATTCTCTGACTAAATTGAATAGCTGTTGTAATAGATATGGTATGAAGGTCAGCAATAAAAAGACAAAGACAATGAAAATAGGCAAAATCATTGAAAATATCAACTGTGTTGTGAATGGAGAACCTGTGGAACAAGTAAAACATTTCAGCTACTTAGGCACGATTTTTACTGAAGATGGTAAATTAAATATAGAAATAGACAACAGAATCAGCAACGCTGGTATGGTGGAAAGTCAATTGAATAAATTCATATGGAATAAGAGAGAAATTAGTTGGAACACTAAATTAGCTGATATACAAAACAGTGTTCAAACCAGTTTTAACTTATGGATCTGAGAGCTGGGTCAGAAGTAAAACACTTGACCAAAGACTAGAGACCGCAGATATGAGAGTCCTGAGAAAGATTAGAGGCGTGAACAGCTGGCATCAATGGCAATATCATATTAAAAATGAGGATGTTAGGAAAGAACTTGACATTGTCAGCATCCAGGAATGCGTTAGCATTCCTGGATGCTGACAATGTTAGGTATGGTCACTTAAATAGAATGGGAGAGAAAAGATTAGCAAAACAACTGTTCTCTGCCAGGTTGGCAGCAAAACGACCCAGAGGAAGACCAAGATATAGGTGGATTGATACGGTACAAAGTGCCTTAGACGATAGAAATATAAGATCTGATAATGTTGGAGTCTTGACAAGTAACAGACTGATTTGGAGGAAAATTGTAGATAGGAAGTTAGTAATGATGTAATTTTTTCATGTAGTACTGTCATATCCTGTACACCCCTTGAGGGTACATGGCAGGAATTTGATGATGATGATGATGAAATATTCATTTATATAAAATACTAAAGTACTATATATAAATTCTAGTACAGTATAAGTATAAATTCAAAAGCAAACATATAAAAGAAATTGCAAATATTAACTGCAAAATTGATTTTAAAAAATTCTCTGGACTATTTTGCAGATCTTTAGACAGATAACGCTAACATAAAAAAATACACTAAAATCTTACAAAATACTTTAATCGATACAATAACAATGAAATAATTAACGGGCAATCTAAGTAAAATAAAACAAAAATCGTAAATCAGCAAGTGATGGAATAAACTCCGAACTGTAAAAAATTTTATCGTTTAAATTTTTAAATAAAATACTGTATATACAAATGAATGAATATACAGTAGAATGGTATATAAGTATTGTAATGCCTATATTTAAAATTAAAAAGGGGGGAATAAAAGAAAACTGCTAATTACAGAAGTATTAGCTTATTGAATACATGCTACATTATACATAGCAGAATACTTAATAAAAAATTGAAAAGATACAGTGAAAAAATATTAGATTGTCAAAAGGGATTTAGAAAAAAAATGCTCAACTCAACAGTGGATGCAGCTTTCTGTTTAAAACTACTTACAGAAAAAGGAAGAGAATTTAATTTAGAAACTCAATATTTGTTTATACATTAGTATAAACAAATATTGAGTTTCTAAATTAACCCCTCCCCTTTATCTGCGAGGGATACGTTCCAAGACACCCCGCGGATAGTGCCAAACCCTATATATACTAAGGTTTTCCTATGCATGATAAACCTATCATGATCATCAGCTGCATCAGTCTTAGGCCTGGTAGCTCAGCAGCAATTTCCTCCATTTCCTCCATTCCATCCTGTCATTGGCTTTCTTCTTAATCTCCTGATAACTCCTCAGACCCGTGCTTTCTTTGATTTGGTCAACAAAGCTTCTCTTTGGTCTGCCCCTTCTTCTTTCCTCCCTCCCTCTCTTTTGCCTTCAGTTATTCTTTTCACAAGTCCATCATACCACTTACCTCTTCTAATTTTGATTGATCTTATTAGATTTCTTGTTTCGCTTATCTCTCTTAGGACTTGTTCATTTGATTTTTTTCAATCCATTTTATTTTGTTCATGCGGGGCCAATACCACATTTCAAAAGCCTCCAATCTTCTAATGTCTTCACTGCCTAGAATCCAGGTTTCACATCCATACACAGTGCAATGCTCCATACCAATGTCTTTATTAATTTTTTTTTTTCACTTGTAGGTTGAGGTTTCCTGTTAAAATACTTTTGATTTTAGAGAATTGGGCTTTTGCATTGTTTATTCTTGACCTTATGTCTTCTCTTGTTCTGCCATCTTCTGTTATTAGGCTTCCTAAGTATTTAAAGCTTTTTACTGGTTTTATTTGTTTCCCGCTGAAGTCTATATGCTCTATAATATTGATAGGAGTTTTGCCTGTAACAAGGATTTTAGTCTTATCTGTGTTGATTTTCATTTTATATTTTTCAATGTTATTATTTAGTAATTCTAGCATTGTTTTTAACGTTCTTCTATTTTCCTACAAGGCTATGTCATCAGCAAATCTTATACACATGACTTGCTCACCATTTCTTTATACCGCTATTTATTTTATCTTTAGTTTCCTGAATAGCATTTTCAATATACAAATTAAATAAAAGTGGTGAAAGTATACATCCTTGTCTTACTCCACTCCTTATCTTTATTATTTTCTCCTTATCATTGATTTTAATCTATCCATTTTGATTTTTATATATTTGATAAATTATTTTCCTATCCCTCAAGTCTATGCCGATATTAGATGGACAATTTAGGAGTATTTGCTGGTTTACTTTATCAAATGCTTTCTTTCCATAAATCAAGGAAGCAAATGTAAGTATTTTTACTAAGGTATATTCTTCTCTCTATTATTGTTCTTAAACAGAGTATTGTCTCTCTTGTTCCTTTATTCTTTCTGAATCCAAATTGGTCTTCATCCAGTAGACAATCTGTTTTTGAATAAATTCTATTTTGAATAATGTTTAGCAGAATTTTGCTGACATGTGGGATTAAAGCTATTGTTCTAAATTGGCTGCATTTATTAGCATTATTCTTTTTTGGTATTTGATTTCATAAACTCCTTTGGTATTTCTCCTCTATCATAGATTTGGGCTATTAATTGATAGAGTAAGGTTTTTGTCTCATCACCTCAATTATACAGTAGTTCTATAGGAATATTGTCTACATCTAGACTTTTTCCCTTACTCATTTCGGGTATTGCTTTATCAAATTCTTCTCACATTAATGGAGGTCCTAGATTATCTTCATTTTGATTTTCGATGCTAATATCGACATCAAGTTCGTCGCCATTACAGAGATTTTCAAGATAATTCTTCCATTCCATTAATATATCCTTAAATTCTATGAGTAATTTTCCATTTTCGTCTTTGATGGCATTCTTTTTTGCTACTCTTATTAAATTTGAAAGTCACTTTGTTAATTTCTTTATAGGCTCTCTCTCTACGTTTTCTTTTTTTTTAAATAATTGATCTATATTATTACATTGTTCTTCCAGATATTCTTTTTTGGCTTGTCTGCATTTTCTTGTAATTTGATTTTTAAGATATTTGTATTTGGCCACATCTTCTTTAATAGCATTTTTATATTTTCTTCTTTCCTTCATAAGGACAAGTATTTCATCTGTTATCCAATGTTTTCTTTTTTCTTTCTCTGTATTCTTCAATAATTGATTTGATGCATTTGTAAGTGACTCTTTAATCATATTCCATTGGTTTTCAATATTACTTTGACTATTTATGGTTTCTGGAATGTTGTGATCAGTTGCCTCTTGGTATCTTCTCTTTACTTTACACTTTAATTTTTCAAGGTTCCAACTTATTGGTTTGTCTTTTCGGATTTGTTTCAGTTCTGTTTTCATTAAGACCAGGTTATGGTCACTACTGATTCGGCGCCTGGATAGCTTTTGCATTTTTTTATTTGGTTTCTGTATCTTTTCTTGACCAATATATAATCTATTTGATATCTATTTGAATCCCCAAGGCGCTATCATAAAGTTTAATTTATAAATTAGGCACAGTAACATATTAACAACAATAACTGATAATAAAATAGAACAATTATAACAACACACTGTAATAAAATTATCTGAAGGTGAATGGAAACAAGTGTGTGGCTTTCTCCACCTTTGCAACGAGTTGTCCTGGTGTTGGACTACCTCTTGGATCAGCCGAATTGTCTATTACTAAAAGAAAGAGTCATACAGCTTCATTTTGGCGATGTAAAATTACATAGGCAAAGTGGATATTAGATCCAACATATTTCAAAGCCGAATGTTTGTAGAAACTATGAATATTTCGTAAGTTGACCCGAGAGCTCGCGAGAATACAATCATCGACATCCCGAATTGCACTACATACTTGACTTTAATAGCTAAGGCAGCTTGGGGATGCCGATGATTCTATTCTCGTAAGCTCTCCAGCAGGGGCGCAGTAGCTTTTGCCGTCAGGGGAGGTTTCCAGTTTGCCACCCCTCTCAATACACACCAAAAATACTACAAAAATCAAAACGACGTATAAGGAAATGAATTAAAACGCTATGTTCATGTTTATATTTGACAAAGTAAAAAAAAAAAAAAGATGTTTATGTTTATATTTGACAAAATAAAAAGATACATATTGAAAAGCAGAGGTGAAACGCTACGTCCTTGTGGTACTCCTCTTGACATATCTTTCCATTCTGAGATGTGTTCTAATTTAACTGCTATTTTATTTTCTGTATATATTTCTTGAATGGATTGTAAAAGTTGGTTTGGTATGTTTAAATCGGTTAATATTTTAAACAATTTTTGTCTATTAATTTTATCAAAGGCTTTTTCATAATCAATAAAGGTCACGTGTGTTTCTTTTTGAAATTATCTTCTCTTTTCTATCAATAATTTTACATTAAAAATTGGATCTATGCAGGATCGGCCTTTTCGGAAACCGCTTGGTTCTTATAGTAGTTTGTCCTCTACAATCCTGTTTAGTTTCTCTTTTAATATTCCTGCATATATTTTATATTCTGTATTCAGCAGACTAATTTCACTATTGCTATTGCAATCTTCTTTATTTCCTTTTTTTTTTTTATAGATTGGGATAACCAGTGCTTTTTTCCAAGAGTTAGGAGTTTTTCCGGACATCCAAACCATATTAAAAAATTTCAGAAGCCTTTCATTAATTATTTCACCTGTATTTTTGTACAGTTCTATATTTATATTGTCTTCTTCTGGTGTTTTCATATTTTTCATTTTCTTTATTATATTTTTCAGTTCTAACATTGTGATATTTTCTGTTAGGTAATTCTGTGTTTTATAAAATTTTATTTCATTGTTCGCATCTGTCCGGAGATTTTGGAAACAGGTCACCCATGTTTCTAAATCTATTGCTTGTATTTTTATCTTTTCTTTTATTTCTTCATTCATGTATTTTATTAATTTATAGGTTTTGGGTCGTGGCTTAAATATATCCTTATCTAGTTCTGTTACGAAATTGTTCCATCTCTCTCTCTCTCTATCTATCTATCTATGTTTTTTCCCCCTTACTTCTCGTTTTGCAATTGCACTGTTTCTTTTATACTCTACTTCTGCTTCTATTGTTTTGGAATTTAGCCATTTCTGGTAACTGTCCTTTATATATATATATATATATATATATATATATATATATTTTTTTTCTATTTCTTTGTTCCAGTCTCGTAAGTCCTCTTTTTCTAATCCATTTGCGCTTTATTCTTAATGTTTCTATTGCTGCTTTTGTGAGAATTTATTTCAGATGTTTCCATTCTTCTTCTCTGATACTTGATTCACGTGTAGTTTCTGTTTTTAAGTTTATGCTTTTTTGATATTGTTGTCTAACTTGGGGATCCTGTAATGAAGAATTTTGTAGCTTTTGTTGATAAGAATTTTCAATTTTATGTATTTTTAGCCACTTTGGTTTAAATCGAATTTTTGTCGATACCATATAATGATCAGAGTTTAATTCAAAGCCTCGATATGCTCTTACGTCTAAATTTAACTCCGCTAATTTAAAATTTGCGATAACGTAGTCAGTTACTGATTTGTATCCTCTGGCTGACCAAGTAGATTTATGTATTTCCTTGTGTTTAAAGATTGAATTCATTATTCTCATATTATTCATTAAATCGAATGGACAACAGCAGAGACTACCAAAAATATTATACAGATATAAAATAAGTGGAAAAAGAAGAATCGGAAGACCAAGAAAGAGATGGCATGAAACCGGAAGAGGCCACCTGGCCTAAAATCCTAAAAAGAAGAAGAATGTAGAAAAGATATATACTGTTTGATGTGTTACAAAGAATAAATACACCAATTGATAATTACTAATATTTTAGTACATGCAATATCGAATATATACAAAGATAACGAAATAAAAATAAAAAGAAATGAAAAAAAATGTCTTTAATAAAGGAAGGCGTAAGACAAGGATGTCCTCTGTCTCCAACACCTTCTGGATAGAACATGTAAAAACTGAATGGCCAACACCTGATATCCTAAATAATCAATTAAATGAAAACCAGTTGAAAAGAGAAGACCGAGTAGTCTTCAAAAGAAGGATGATAAGACCGGAACAGATCATACTGGTCTGGTCTATATCCGTAATTAGCGTTATGATGATAAATATTCATTTATACTTTGTTTAATCGCTTTTCATGGCAACCAAATAATGAATACAACATAATTAGATATGAAATTTGGTTGCTGTATTTACAGTATATTATCTGAGATTGTTGTGAAAGAGTGTTTACAACTAGAGTGGACTTTGCAAAAAGTCAGACGGGAAAATATCAAGAGTTTTGGCAGAGCGATAAGGATTATCTGGTAATCTGAAGGATAAATGAACAATGGGGTTAAATCTTTGTTGAAATTGTACATGGGATAAAAGCTAACGAACAATGGTCAAACACAGCGAGGGATTAACAAAGAGTATCTCCACTTAAGCGCAACATAGACCAGAACCAGAAGTGGCACGATCGCCGGCATCTTGTGACCTTGAGCTAGAGTTCATTTTGAGAATTCTAAATGCATCTGTACTTTGAATTACACTGCATTAATAGATAAGGTATAGAAAGGCATTTTCTGTAAAATAATAGGTGGCGCTACTTATCTTTGCTATCAAGAAAAATTGAAAATTCACAGGATATGAAAAGAAAACTAAAAAAATATTTACTAATATTGTTACTTCATAGTGTAATCATGTTTCTGGGATAAGAACAACAAATGATCAGTTTACCCGTGTAGGGACACCTGCAACCCCCATCGGGCGCATCCCCTGGTGGCGGATCGGGGAATGCTCGTCATAGTTTACTATGAAGGGTAGGAAGGAAATAAAATACCTCCCGCGGACCAACAGGATAGCACTTCCCCTCACAGGCCGGTCTGGGGGTCTCGAAGGTGGCAGCCTCACCACCGGACTCGGGTACTGAAGGCACACCTTAAAATTTCACCCATCAAAAGAAATAACAAAGAGATAGCCGAACTGCCTAAATGGTTAACGACGAAGTGCGGAAAAAGGTACATGAGATACGGAACATGGAACGTTAAAAGTCTACATGGAAAAGAAAACGAATTAATAGATGAATTTAAAAAATCAAGATTGGATCTGCTAGCAGTCACAGAAACAAAAAAGAAAGGTCAAGGTTGCCAGAAAATGAAAGATGGGTATATACTTTTCTATTCAGGGGTAAACCCAAGATAAACCCAAGAGAATGGGGAAAACGAGGGGTAGCTTGCATAATTAAACCAGATCTCAAAGAATATATTACTAAATGGCAACTAATAAACGAAAGGTTGTTGACAATCGCTATAGATTTTAAATCAGACAACCAAGTATTCACTGTAATTGTTGCATATGGCCCAAACGATAATGCCAATAAAGAAATTAAAGATGAATTCTTCGAACTCTTACAAAAAACAATTCAAGAAGTTCAAGGGCATATCATACTACTAGGAGGCCTTAATGGCCTGGTAGGGAATCAAGTAGATGAAGAAACGAAACAAGTGTTGGGATCACAAGGAGAAATAACCCGGAATAATAACGGAGAAAGAATAATAAATCTTTGCTTTACAAATAATTTAGTAATAGCGAATACTATGTTCAAGCATAAAGAAATCCATAAGTTTACCAGGGAAGAGCCAAGTAGAAACGAAAAATCTATAATCGACTACGCCATCATAAGCAGATCGTACTGGAAGTATACAAAAAATGCAAGAGTTTACAGAGGTCCTGAAATAGGCAGTGACCACTGCTTATTAGTATTGGAAACAATCCATAAAATAAAAGTTGAAAAATGTAGAAAAAGTAGCAAGGAAATAAATGTTAAGATAAAGAACTACAAACTAAAGAAAGAAGAAACAGCCATTGAGTATCAAAGTAAAATAGAAGAGAAGATGAAAGAAATAGAAAAAGAGATATATGAAGACCAAGATGTAGAAAACCTATGGTACAGGTTCAAAACACTTCTTCTAGAAACAAGCAAAGAAATTTGTTGTGTATCATTAAATAATAATAAATAGAAAACACATAAAACACCCTGGTGGACTGAAGAACTAAAAGAAGAAATTAAAAAGAAAAAGCAATTATGGAAGAGATATATAACATCAAAGCTGCAGGTTGATAGAGAACTATACAACAACCAAAGAAATGAAGTTGAAACCTTAGTGAAAGAAGAGAAAAGAAAATGCTGGGAAGACTTCGGACATACTTTAGAACAAAATTTTAAAGGAAACCAAAAACTCTTCTATAATGTTTTAAGAAGAAAGAGGTCAGAGAAAGAATGCCCTATAAAGTTTATCAAAAATAAGGATGGAAAGTTACTCACAAATTCGGAAGACATCATGGAAAGATGGAAACAGTACTTCCAAGAATTATTGGAAGATGCAGGACATGGAAAAAATAGTACCCTAAGACACACAAGCAAAATAGAAGATCAGAGTGAAGAAATTCATGCAAATGAACTGTTAGCAACAATAAATAAAATAAAACTGGGCAAATCAGCAGGCCATGACCAAATAACACCAGAAATGGTAAAGAATTTAGGAACGAAAGCCATAAAATTTCTTTTACACCAATTCAATGTCGTATGGAAAAAGAAAATTATTCCCAAAGACTGAGAAGTAGCAATAATAATCCTTATATTTAAGAAAGGAGACAACCGCAAATGTGAAAACCATAGAGGAATTTCGCTTTTAAGGGTTCCAGGAAAATTGTATGCCCGTATTTTAAAAGTGAGGCTTAGGAATCAAAAGAGGATACACTTGGATGAAATGCAATATGGCTTTCGAAAAAATAGAAGCACGCAGGATCTTATCTTCAGTCTTAGACAAATATCAGAGAAAACATTGGAATATGGAAAAGAACTACATTCATGTTTTATAGATTTTGAAAAGGCCTTTGACCGAGTTCCCAGACACTTAATATGGCAAACATTAAAGAAAAACAAAATACAAGATAACTTAATAGCAGCCATACAAAGCTTCTACAAAAGTAATAGAAATTATGTAAGAACCTGTAATAATAGATCAAAAGAATTTGAAACAAATGTAGGAGTGAGGCAAGGCTGTATCCTCAGCCCTCTTCTCTTCATCATAGTAATGGATGAAATTTTAAAGGCATGCCAAACAAAAACAAAAAAGTTCCACCTAGGATACAGGAAACTGAAGGAAACCAGGATTTCACACATGGCTTTTGCAGATGATGTAGTGATTTTTGTAGTGATGTAGTGATTGTAGTGATGTAGTGATTCTAGCAAATACAGCTGAAGATTTGCAGTACAACATCAACATTTGGTATGAAGAAACAAAGAAAAGGAATATGACCATAAATATAAATAAAACTAAAACAATGATCATATCTAGAAACCAACAAAAACACATAATAAAAATAGAGAATCATCAACTAGAACAAGTCCACTCCTTTAAATACTTGGGATCATATATACAAGAAGATGGTAGACTAGACACAGAAATTAACAACAGGATAAGAGGGGGAACAAAGCTATTCTATGCAATGAAAGGCCCACTCCTAGATAAGAAAGAAGTCACCCAGAATACCAAACTGGCAGTGTACCGTTCAGTGTTTCTACCAACATTAACATACAGTTGTGAGTCTTGGTGTTTAACAACAGGAAACGCAAATAAACTACAAACAATTGAAATGAAATATCTCAGGAAAGTGGCACAAAAAACAAGAGTAGACCAAATAAGAAATCAAACCATAAGAGACAGTCTTCAAGTTGCACCTCTGAATCAATTCATAACACAAGCCTAAATGAGATGGTTTGGACATCTTAATCGAATGGAAGAAGGAAGAATAGCAAAAACTGTATACGAAAGCCAGAAAATAGGAAAAAGAAACATAGAAAGAAAGGTTGGCAAAAGGAAATTAAAGAAAAATTGGAAAAGAAGAGAATTAACTGGAAAGAAGCAAAACAAGAAACCTTGGACAGGATGGCATGGAAATCTCTTTGGCAAAATCTCGACGCTTAAAAAGCATAAGAGATCATAGACGAAGAAGAGGAAGATAATCAGTTTAGTTAAACTGATAATTATATATAATTATCAGTTTATTACATAAATTTATTGTACAAGTATATAAAAATAAGTAATATATATACGATAATTTTAATAAAAGTTTTATGGCAAATATTTTAATAACAGACTAATGTTATTTGCAAATAACTAGTATAGTGACCTAGTATGCAAATAACTAATCTTATTTGCATACTAGGTCACTATTAATAAAGGTTCCGGTATAGTGCTAATAGTGTTTTTTTTTTCCAGCTCAGAATTGTGTGGTTTTCATATCGTAGCTCTCAAGAATTCTTTACTACATTTAAAGATTCCTATTTTGATAGAAAAAAATAAAATAAATAAATAAATAAAAAAAGGATAACTTAAGATCAGTAAGAATTTTTAAATTATCTTTGTACATGAAAATAAACTTCGTTTTACTGCGGTTTTTTTAATTCTCATATCTACATTTTTACAAGGTTATATTAAAGCCTGAGTCAGTCCTTAATAACATAAATTGATTTATTTTTAAAGTAATCGCTTCATTAAGAAAATTGTTATGAAGAATACGGAACAACAATCTATGTTAACTATATTCCACTTCGGAGTTTGCTGTAAGAATGAAAGCCGGTTTTTGTCTTGTTTTCTATTAATGCCTTCACTTTTTTTTTTTTTAAATTGTTTCTTATCCTATTTCTAGTTATCACTAGGTTTGGGATGTCTGGAATTCGAGACAAAGGCTATCAAGCTACTGGCTAGCATTATGTCTGTCCTTTTGTCCTACTGACAGGAAAAACAACCCCTATTTTTCTTAAAGAAAAATCCTGCTATCGCCATTCGCTCTTGACCGGCTAACTCATCTTCAGTTGAGAAGCCTAAAACCTAATTCTTTCCGACCACGAGAATCACAAAAAAAACAATATATATATTCTCGCTCACATTATATCCATTCATCCAATTCTCCTCCGTCCAAGATGGCATGAGTCCCTCCCCCCCCCCTTTGTTTATAAATTGCTTATAACCCCCTGATTAGGGGTTATAAGCAATTTAAGCAGCTGACTTGCCACTCCTCTTCTGCATCCTCGGGTCGGGTAGGTTGACTTAGATATGTGTATCACGGAGACGGTTTGCCGAAAAACCCGAGTTTCCGGGAGAAAAACGCTCCACCTGTATAGCAGGTCGGCTAACTCAATTTTAATTGAATAACCCTGATAAAGGTTCTTCGCGTTATACATGGGATTCGAACCCATAGTCCGTTGGTTGGAGAACGAATACACTTAACATCTCGGCCAAGGCAGGCAATTGTGAAATGGAATTTTTGCTACCAGCGTGTGCCTAGATTAACATAACGACATTAAATACGAGTTAGCAATATTGAGAACCATCATGGCTTTACTATATATATATATATATATGGTTAAGCCATGATGGTTATAGTTATAATGGTCGTGAATGGTTATAAATTATATATATATATTATAAATGTATGAGCAGTCAAGTAAGATGATTAATAAAGTTAAGCTTATGTACGTGCAGAATATAAAAAATAATAATCAAATAAATATAAATATATCCGTAAATTCGTGCAATGGAGAATACAGAGTTTGGCTGAAGAAGAGTTAAGCAAGTCATACTTGTTGGGTTAACGTAATTTTTTACAACGTAAAAACGTTATAAAAATTTTTTTTATAACAAGAAATTCACTTCACTCTTGAAGTTGTGTAAAGCCCATACAAGAAATGAATAGAAAAAAGAATCTTTGCGACGGCCGGGAATCGAACCCGGGTCAACTGCTTGGAAGGCAGCTATGCTAACCACTATTTTTTTTTTTTTTTTTTTTTTTTTTTTTTTTTTTTTTTTTTTTTTTTTTTAAACAACTTTATTATAAACTTTTGCAATTATTTACATCATAATGAATTCTATATACAATATATACATTTGTTATACCATTACTTCAATAGGAGTTTCATTTTATATTATATCATCATGTTATAATGTAGTTGTTACATTACTGTTCTCTTAAAATGCCTTAACTTCATTTACTTATAAACAGGGAATCTCATCTTTTAGTTACAGACACATTATTTTCTCTATTACATCAATTGAGGTATAATTCAGCTTTTTTTTTTTTTTTTTTTTTTAAATATACAGTTAATTCTATTTACATACCATATATAATTATATATCACACTTATTATATATTTACCAATCTATATATTCTACAAGATAAATCATATATACATCTGTACAGCGAAATAACATTTGCATGCAATGAAGTAGGAGAGCACTTTTTTTTTTCTGTGGTAGGAGATCTGTTCCAAGTGTCTGTTCCAAGTGACTCAGGTGCTGTTTCCTCTGGTGGAAGTGGAGAGTTAGTATCCTTCCGAATTTACTTCCAATTTGCCCCATTTCCACTAGGAGTGATGAAAGGTGTCGTTCTGTTGTTGGTTGGAGGGTTCATCTGATGTAAGGTTGGAGGTTAAGTGTGTCCATTCTTCTGTAGTCATTCTTCTGGACTGGACCGAATTGGTGATCTCCTCCTGGATGTAGTGATGTAATTTCGATATTGTTCCGGGACTGTCTTCCCTTCCATACGCTTGGTCGCATCTGTGAGCCCAAATTGCGTACATCGTTAGGATTAGAACAATTGTTTGCACCCTGTTTATATGTTTTCCTTTTAGCCAGAATAACATTTCTTCATTGATTACTTTGATTTCTGGAAGCCATCTTTTAACGGCTTTCCAAGTTACTTCTGCTTCCTTGCAATATAACATTAGGTGGTATAGTGTCTCCGGTTCCTGGCAAAACTGACATGTTGCATGCCCTTCAAGGGGTATACCTTTAGCCACTATCCACATCTTGGTTGGTAGGCAGGCATGGTGTACTTTAAAGAAGAAGGTTTTATACTTTGGATGTATTGGGAGCTTGAAGATATTGTTTAATACCGGACTGAGTGTGATTTGTCCTCTTCTTAATTCTCTATGTTGTGGTATGGGAATGGTTGTTCTGCTTAGTTTGTAGTATGTTGCTTTTGTTTTTTGACTTATTAAGGTTTCAGTGTTGATGCGATCTGTTACAAATACGTATCCCTCCGCCATCTCTGTAAACATTCTGGGAACTCTTCCGTGAATCTCTGGCATTGTGCTGATTATTCTGTGTGGAAGGCATTTCTGTAGAAATGCTATTGCATATCCGTGGTATGACTTGGTGTTTGCTGTTTCTGCCGTCTTCGCTCTGTTGATAACTGTTTTTAAGTGGATATTAATTAGACCTAGACCTCCTGCTTCTAATTCGTGAAAGAGCGTTGTTCTCCTCATCGGTTCGTACCGAGAGCCCCAGATGTAGGTGGCGCACAGCCTGTGGATCTTGTCTGCCCATTGCCCATGGTACGGGATGTTGTTCACTTTGTACCAGATGCGAGAGGATAAATATATATTACATATTCGCGCTTTTCCTCTTACAGATAGTTGTCTTGGGCGCATAGTATTTATTTTCCACGCAACAGCTGCGTGGAGTTCTTTCCACTGTTTTTCATACGTTTCTGGGCCGCCTATTTTAACTCCCAGAACCGGTAAGTATTCCTGAGTTCTTATGCCTTGAGGAATCTCAGGGTTCTTTTCCCATTTTCCTATTAGCATGCAATGAGATTTATTCAGGTTTACTTTCAGGGCAGAAGCTCTTGCAAAGGCGTCTAGTAATTTCATTGACTCTTCAATGGATGTTTCCGTCTCTAGGGTTAATGTGATGTCGTCAGCATATGCCAATATTTTTGCTTGGCTCTCCCCGTGAATGTTTGTTCCCTTGATTTCTTTGTTGGAGTTGATCGCTCTGATGACTGGTTCTAGTGCAAGGACAAAGAGGGCCATAGATAGGGGGTCTCCCTGTCTGACTGAGCATTTCATTTTAAAAGATGCGGATAGCTTCCTGTTCACGATTACTTGACTTTCTGCATTCTCGTAGAAAGTTTGCAGCCAGTTCCTAAATTTTGGGCCAAATCCCATTTCCTCTACAACTTTGAATATATATACATGGCTTATGGTGTCAAACGCCTTTTCTATATCCAAGCCTAGTAGGACACAGGGTTTGTCAGTCAGACTGTAGTACTCGTATACTGATCTTAAATGAGTAATTGTGTCTGCTATATTTCTGCCCTTAATTGCACAAGTCTGTGCGGGAGATATTAATTTCTGTAGGTACTTCTGGATTCTATTGGATAGGATTTTTGAGATGATCTTGTAATCGGTGTTTAAAAGTGTTATCCCTCTCCATTGCTTTATGTCTTTTAATTTTTCTGTGTCTGAAGTTTTCGGGATAAGTGTGATGTACCCTGTGCTGAATCTGTCTGGTTTTATTTGTGTTTGGTATATTTCTTGGGTCATTCTCATAAATAAATGCTCGAATTTTTGGAAGTAGTGCTTGTAAAATTCGTTTGTAAGACCGTCTTCTCCTGGGGATTTCTTGTCTGGTAAATGCCTTACTGTTTGCCTGAATTCTGCTGCTGTTATCGGGATGTCAAATTCTTCCGCCTCTTTCTGGGATATCTTAGGTATGAATGGGAGGAATTTGTTTCTGTCCCGTTCCTCGCTTTGTTTTTCCGAAAACAGTGTTGCGAAGTATTCGTGAATAGCATGCAGTAGTTCCGCATCTTCTTGAATGATTTTCCCATCGTAGTGTAAACATTCTATTCTCTTTCTTTCATAATTCCTTTTTTCGAAAATCCAAGCTGTGGATGTTTTGCCCTCATCATTTTCTATGGTTCTTAACCGGGAGCGGAGCCATGCTCCTTCTATTTCCTGAAGTTGTTGCGCCTTAATTTTTTCTCTAATTAGATTTATTTCTTGTTTAACTTCTGGTTTGGTCCGATCCATGTAGTACAGGCTGGATAGTTTAGCTAACCACTATACCACCGTCGCACGCGCAACTTTCTTTTTTAACATTTAATACATTTCGTCTATTAATAACTCCTTTTAGAGACAGAAATATAGAGTTTGGTCACTTTTATTGTTATGTGTGCTGATTTGGTTGATTCAACAAAATAACAAAAAACAGGCAACGTGGAAGATCATTGCGTGGGGTTGAAGAAAAAAAAAGTTGCGCAAATGGAGTTGCATGCACACAATGTGTTTTCATTTAATTTCTTTAACAATTCGATAGGGAAATGATCAGGGCCTGGTGTTTTACCTGTTTTCATTTCACTTAGAGCATATTCTATTTCTTCATAATGTAACTGGTTCACCATCCATATTTTCTATATCTGGTGCGTCTGTGCGATCAGAGTCAAACAGTTTTTTCCATATTCTTTCCATCTTTTTAAGATAGCTTGTGTCTCCAGTAGCATTTTTCCATTTTGATTTTTTATACAAAGATTATTGTTGAAATTATTATTCTTCTTATTTGTCAGAGCTTCGACTGACTTATTTCTTTACCTTCTATCGTGTTTGTTGTCCAATACCTCTATTTCTTTACATTTTTCATTTAGCCACTTGTATTTAGCCTTCTTGCATTCATTTTTTATAATTTTACTGAGTATTCTATACTGTTGCACACTTTTATTTTTTTCGTCTTTCATTCATAAGTTCTAATATTGATTCGGTCATCCAGGGTTTTTTCTTATTGTATTTAATTTTTGGAATAATCTTGTTAGCTGTCTCATATATTGCACTTCTAAAATATGACCAGCTGTTTTCAATTTCCTCTGTGTTGCAAAGTATATTGTCTTGTGTTCTATATCCTACATGATCTAATTTCTTCCTAATTTCTGAGTTAAACACCATTATGTTGTCAGGTATATTCAGAGCTGTCTTTCAGTATCATTGTTTTTAGAAGTGTTTTTTAGTTTAATTTTTAAAGTAGACACAACAGAGTTATGGTCTGAACCTATATGAGCACCTGCGTATGTTTTAATGTTGGTTATATTATTTTTGTATCTATTATTTATCATTATGAAATCTATTTGGTTTCTTATAGAGTTATCTGGGTTTATCTAAGTATATAGTCTGCGCTTTGGATGTTGAACGAAAGTATTCATTATGCGCAAGTTGTTTTGAATGCAGAATTGTATCAATCTCTCGCCTCTTTCATTTCTTTTGCCCAATCCAACTTTTCCAACAACCAGATTTTCTTGCCCTTCTCCAACCTTTGCATTCAAGTCACGCATCACTACGAGTATCTCATTTGATTTTAAAATTTTCTATAGATTTTTGTAAGTTATTATAAAAATCTTCTATTTCTAAATCATTGTGATCATTGTAGGGGCATAAACTTGAATAATCATGATGTTAAAAGGCTTTGCGGCTAATTTAATAAGCATCATTCTTTCGTTTATAGGCCACAGTCCATTACAGATGTCTTTCTTAATCATGAAACCCACTCCATATGCATGCTTCTCTCCACCGGAATATACAAATGCAAAGCCATCTTTTTCTAGTTTTCCCGTGTTAGGCCATCTTGTTTCACTAATTCCCATCACATCAACTTTAAGTCTTTTCATTTCCTGTGTAAGATTGTCAAAATTCCTTAGTTTATATAACGTTCTCACGTTCCAATTTTCAAGACTCTGTTTCTTGTTTTCAAACGAGGAATATCAGATGCCAAGCTACCTTTCGGATTTACGTTGACATCAGCATGGAATGCATTTGCAGCGCTCGTTTCAATCACATTTAACACGTTCATTGCCAATCACGCGATATCGCGCGATGCGAGCCCCACCAAGCGGCCGATCACGCGTTATCGCGTGAACACCACTAACTAAATTAAAAAACTAAAAAAATTTGGCCACCACACGAAATTCCAATTTTCAGCTTGGCAATGAAAGTGTTAAAGTGTCTTCTTCCCTGTAACTATTTACAGCTTGGGACGTTGCAGAGGTTCCAACTTCCAAAGCATAGTTTGTAATATTTCCGTTTCTCCATGGCGACTATAGGATAGAGCAGGGTTTCCCAAACTTGTTCCGCAAGAAGTTCTCCTAGAATTTGTCATTTTAATTTTCTAAGTATTTTTTATGAATAAATATTTTATAGTGGAAATATTCTGAGGAGAATAATATTCGTGAATATGTCGAAAAGCTCAGACCCAGAACGCCTAATGACATCTGTGTAGCAAATGTTAGTGACCAAGCCGAGTATTTTTAAACGTGGAAGTATTCATGAATTATCGTTAATTTTCACACATCGAAACCTTTCAACATTTGGGAAGGGGAATACCGCTGTTTATGACCGGTCGTAAAAATTGCCTGCAAGCAGATTATAACAATTGGCAGCGTAGACTCTGTTCTCAAAACTGAAGGAAATAACATCTGTGTTGCAAATGTTAGTGACCAATCAGCAAGGAAGTATAAAGAAAATTTTTCCACTGAAATTGAAGATCAAGTTAGTCTGTATCCGGTTCTCAAATCTATTAATACTGAATACGTTCTTCTCAAGTTCGTATTGTAAGGTGAAAGTTTCGAAGCCGTAGTGCCGTGATTTTTAAAAGTAATAGGCCTGCAGCTTTAAATTTTAATATGAATAAGGGACTTTGTTTAATTTTGGTATTAAGAAATCTCTTATTGAAAGTGTTTGTGACGCAACAGATAGTGAGTCATCCACCACCAGCCTACAAAGCGATCTCCAGGATGTACAAAAGGAGGGGAAAACTACCAGCACACAGAAGAAATGCATTCACTCGTAAGTACTTCTAATAATATTATAAATTTCTGGTGATCAGAATGGGATATGGCAATGAGAATCAGCACAAATTAATTTAATGATGTTTATGTTTAATTGATATTTAATTAATTATTAATTATTACATTACAAAATGACTAAGGTGTTTCGTGAAAATTTCAGGATTTGTGAAGTGTTCCGTCGTAGGAAAAGTTTGGGAAACGCTGGGATAGAGGATAGTAACGTGGTGAGGCCCCGATCTCTTCCACATCTACAATAGCCAGCTAACCTGGCTCACATTGCCAGCCGTTGATCTGTATTCAGATTCTTCCGCCAATGATGAAACAGCAGATGTCTTCGCCAGAGTCCCTTTGGTCAGCCATTTCTCAAGGTTCTCTGTGCGCCTTCAAGGCTACCGTATCGGCCGGAGGCACACGAGGTCCCCCACCATGCTTCACCTTACAAAGCAATCCTTTACTTTATGCTGCTTCCGCCCTCCACGACGTGGACGCGGTGTTGGACTTCGGAGGGTACTGAATACACGCAGAATACAGGTAACCCTCATATAACGCGGATGTTAAGTTCCATAGAAATGCCGCGTTATATAAATCGTGTTATAAGAGACTCAGATCACATAGAAAAAGTAGGGTTATGTTCCGAAATCGTTTTATTTTTATTTTTAAATTATATTAACAAAAATGACACACCCAACAAAAAAAGATTTTTATTTAATTCAGGTAATTCATGTAAACTAAGAAAACAAATAAACTATGAAACAAATACATAGTATAAGCTTACAAAATTACGAATTGCACGTAAACTTCATTGCGCATAATGCATAAATGGTTTAGGCAAAATAAAATAAAGTGCATATTTCAACCGTCATCACTGTCTTCAAAACAGACATTTCGTAGGTGTTCTTGATTTACGATTGGCCGGACGTCGTCATCACTTGAAATCTTTGGACATCATTTGTATAATTCCCATTGCATACTTCGGCTGGTTTAGTTATCAAGAAGTCAGTAATAAGACCTTGCTTACCACTATGCTGCAATTTTTTATGAAGTTCATAATACGGAGCTAAACAAATACATTATCCAATTGTCTCGTGATTTTCCGGAGCGCTCCATTGAGGAATCATTATCCGTAAAATAACTTTCTAACTTTCTTGCCAAGTCCAATCCTTCTGCTAATTTCTTTAAACTGAATTCTTTAACGGATTCATCACAATCAGAATCTTCAGCAGAACTTTCCCCGCCATTCAGTTCGACGTCATCTATTAATTGTACCAGTTCCTCCTCATTTAAATCTGTTTCCCCATCAATTAATTCACTAATTTCGTGTTCAACCATATCGCAAAGCCGGCTCCACGAAAAACTTGTGCGACGTTTATTATACGACTTAGCTCGGCATCCACTGGAGCTATGAAATTTTGTTCCAGAACGACTTCAGGCCATTTTTTTTTTTTTTTTTTCAGCAAGCCTTCAGTGTAGAGGGTTGTAAGTCCTTAATGGACAGAGAAATATTTTTTCACATAATTCAATATTGAAAGCTTTTTCCACGCTTGAGGCAGTGCATGTTTGGATTAGATTTAGGGGTGTATCGGGCCAGGGCGACGCCCTTGTACTTTTATAAAACTATCAAAATTTTTAAATTCATTATAATAAATTATAAGATTTATAATAATGAGACTTATAATACATTTCCTGCCCGCTCTTGTCATTTTCGTTTCAGAAAACAAGGCAATCTCTCTGCCATGTGTGGCCGTCGCAATAATAATAATAATAATAATAATGCCGCATTTCGTGATCTGGATTTTTGTTTCTAAAGTAGACCCTGATGCTATTTCTTTTAGGACTACACTCCTGATTAGATTTCATTTTTTTCCAAAATTAATTGTAATGTTAAACGAATATAATATGACTTAAATGTTGAAATTATTCCTTGTCGAGTGGTTGAATAAGTGAAGTAGTATTAGGCGGCAAAAAGTTATTTTAATATTCGGATGACTTAAATTTGTTCGGTGACCTGGTGCGTTATCTAAAATTAGTACAATTTTGAAGTCGATATTCTTTTACTTTGTGTAACTTTCTACATCGGATACAAAACACTTGAAAAACCAATTTTTGGACATGCTAGCTGTGTAACCTGCTAAAGGGTATTTCCCCTAATATAAATTCGCTACTTATAACTACATGCGCGATACGGGCATACAAAATTAACGAAGATCAAATTTGATTTTTAAGTCGCGCTGTGAAAAATACAGTAAGACCTCCGTATCGGCGGTTTCACTTACCCGCGGCCCCGGTCCGAAGTTATTAACATACGAAGGTCAACTTACGAGACTTTCATAGTCTCTACAAACATTCGGCTTTGAAATAATGTTGGATCTAATATCCACTTTGCTGAAGTAATTTTACATCGCCGAAATGAAGCCTTTCTTTTAGTAATAGATACAGTTCGGCTGATCGCAGAGATTGTTCAACACCAGGGCAACTCGTTGCAAAGGTGAGAAAGCTACAAACTGTTGAGGTTGCTAAGATTCCATTCATATTCAGATAACTTTATTACAGTATGTTGTTATAATTGCTCTGTTTTTTTTATTATTATTAGTTATTGTTGTTAATCTCTTACTGTGTCTAATTTATAAATTAAACTTTTGTCATAGGTATTTTTGTATAGGAAAAAACATAGTATATATAGGGTTCGCTACTATCTGCGGAAGACGATGGAACCAAACCCAGCGGATACGGGGGGGGGGCTACTGTATGTGAAAAGATAAAGGGTTACTTACAATTTGTAGACTGTGTTTTTATCGAAACCGCGTTGTATAAGTACAGCGTTGAGCAAGGGTTACTACAATTTGTAGACCGCGTTGTAGAAGTACCGCGTTATACGAGGCCTATACATATATATATATTACACCTTTCTGATTGATTTACAGATATTCGAAACATTTTATTCTGATCTTGCTTTCTTTTTTGCAGTGTGACACTGTTTTTTTTAAACACATTAATTTCCCCAATATCACATAATCGAATGATTTATAATTATCAGGAAATAATATAAATGAGAAAATATACAAAATTTGCTCATTTATAATAATCACAATTTAATTTCGGTATCGGAGTATTAAAAGTTCTCTGGTACAATTATTTAGGAAAATTGAGGAATTCAAAAAGAAAATGCACACATATTAGCAGTATTTGTGTGTATGATACTTTGGGGTGGGGAGGGAGCCATCACAGGGGCGAAATACAATTTTAATTCTATTATAAAAATTTTGGAAATAAAATTTCAGTTTGACAAACGCACCTCTACATGTTTCGAATGATAAACTGTAGGGAAAGTATCGCTACTTCAAAACTACCGCATAACATCAAAATTAACAGAAAATACATAACAGTTGACTTCATCACTGCCGGTTATATTTCGATTTGTAGTGATTGCTTAGGGGGAAACCAAGAAAGTTGAAAAGAACTACAGATTACGTCATAAAGATTATATGTTACGTGATATGATTCAAGATTTATATGATTCTCTATAAAGAAATATCGTAAAAGAGCGAACTTTCATGCAGTCTGTAAAGTAACTTTCGAACAAGATTATGAATAAAAAAAAAAAGAAAGAAAGAAAAGTTAATTTGGAACAGATGGAAGCTGTGTTTATTTTAAGATTTTGATTTTCATTAATTTATAAAATAATTGTTTGACAAAAATGATGATCTTCAATCAATTTCTGGGAGAATAGAATGTGTTGGCGACTAAGAGGATTAGCAAAAAAAAAAAAAAAAAATGATAGTGACATTGTTCTTCCAAAGCGATACAATATTACGTGAAGAAATATGAAAGGATCTCTAATTTTGCACTGGCATTAAAAATTTAATTATACAATAAAACGAGAAGCAAAAATAAATGTAACTTGTCAGTTGTCAGTGGCGCGCACCCAGAGGGGGGGGGGACACCCTGGCACCCCAAAGAAAAAAAATACACTAGAAAAATTTCCAAATTTCTTTTCCTAATTAAAATTCTTTTTTTTTTTTTTTTTTTTTTTTTTTTTATCTATGTTATGTCGTGCTAAGGTGGACCGAGCGCTACTTCGTTTGTCTGAGCTGGGCCAGAGGAGATCACAGGTATCATGTATTGGCGATCATTGCAGATGCTCAGTCATTGGTCGTATGCGATGCGTAGTGTGTATTATTCTCAAATCGTCTACTCAACTCGGCCGCTCAGAGCCGCGCCAACCCGAGGGCGCAAGGGATGCACCGCTCCCGGGAGGCAACATTGACAGGGCGACATTTTATGTACCTAATATCTAATTTTTTGGATTATACAATGCAGTACTAGGGGCGACCGATAAAAGTTTGCACCCGGGCGGCAAATACCCTTGGCGTACCCCTGCGGCCGCTCCCCACCCCCGAAGATTAAATCCTGAGTGCGCCACTGTAACTTGTAGGTATTTAATCTAATATAACTTTGATTCCAGTTACCGAGCAAACGGCAAGTAATTGTGTTTCTGGCAATAGGTAACTGAACGTAGCTACGTACGTGAGGTAATCTAGTTAAGTGTTCTCGTCGGCGTGAGGGAGTATCAAACCTTCTAATGGACATGACGGTCAAATTACACTTCTTATCCATGTTCTTTCAACTGGTGGTCTGAATCGTATCCAGGATTTGCTGGACGTATGTATACGTCCTGGCCGGTTGCGAGGCGATGAGTTCGCGTGAGGACACTCTATTCTACTCGCTACACATATCTCACTGTCTCTCCTACTACCCTGAACGCCATCTACCGTCTACCACCGCCACCAACAACAGTATTTTCTGGTCTGTAAATTGCATTAAGCTGGTTAATTGCTCTTTCAACCTCATGCCTAAGTGGAGGAGGTTCCAAAACTCCCTCTAGGTAATAAAAGTCATCAGGAGATTTATTTATTTAGGTTTTATCATTCGTTATTGATTTTTGACTATCAAAGCGTATATTCATCAGGAAAATTAGGCATATCCGAATGGGTGTAGACAGAAACAGCTTGTACTCTATGAATTATCCAAATTCCTACTTCGCGTTTAACATACAGTACCTTTGACCTTAACAGGTTCAGCGTTCATTTTATCTTTGCGAGAGGAAATGCAGCTAGATTAAAGCGAACTCGACAGTCTGATACTGGGTAACTTAATAGTTATCCTTGGGTCAAAGCAGTTCACCCAAATTGATACAAAATTTTCTATCTACCAATATGTGTGCTTGTGTACATTATTATTATTATTATTACGTGATACCTCCAAGGAGTCCGAGAACTCATCGCGGGAGAGAGCAACCTATTCTAATCGCTACACATATCTCACTGTCTCTCCTACTAAAATTCATATTATAGGAAGTTTTTTCCACTTGGTTAGACTATAATAAATTTAGTTTAATCCTTTATCCAAGTGTAAGCAAACAAAGTTTGCGCCTGAAGTATCTTCAGGACTGGGGCAACTCGTAGCAAAGGTGGACTAAGTTCTCATCACTTTCCTTAGTATCCCATAATGCAAAGCACATTTCTTGCGGATATGTATAATGCTATGCATTATGGGAAGAGTCACTACCCAGACCGGTTTCGACCTTTATCGAGGTCTCTTTAGTGGGAGCCAGACCCAGAGGTGATACCAAGGTTGAAGCAATGCAAAACTCATATTTCCATGCCCCAGTCCTGAAGATACTTCAGGCGCAAACTTTGTTTGCTTACACTTGGATAAAGGATTAAACTAAATATATGATTTATAATCCATATTGTAGTACGAGAGACGACACAACTACCATGAACGCCATCGTGTCCGCCACCACCAACAGCAATATTTTCTGGTCTGTAAATTGCATGTTGCATGCTTTTTCATGGCCGATAGAAACGATAAATGATGATACTGCAAAAAGTCTTAGATTAGCAGTTCTGTTAATGGTAAATAGAAAGAATATAGTCAAGTGTTGGTGGATACATACTAGGAAGAAGTGAGCACATGCAGTGTACGCGGGATCAAAAACCCGAGTTTCCTGGAGAAATAACCATGCTGCCTCCGTATAGGATCGGCTACCTCACTTTCAATTGAATTAGCTTATCGCCTTTGGTTGATTCAAATGTTCAGATAAAGGTTCATTTTGCCTTGGAGAAATCTTTACTGAATGAACTTTTATCTGAACTTTTCAATAAACAGGTATTTTCAAATAATATTTGTCTTTACTAAAGGATGTGCCTATCTACAAACCAGCATGATTAAGTAATCTAAATGAAAAGAGATTAATCATTATCAAAAGACTTACGTTAAGTAACTTTTCCCCCAAATGAAGTAATGCCGGAGAGAACACTATGCAAGAAATCATCAATGAAATAATGAATATTATTTTTATTTAAATTATAATACCAATTAATTACATATAATAATAAGTAAATAATAATAATAATAATAATAATTAAATAATATTAATTATAATATTCATTTACATTTAAATTGTCATTGATTTACATCTCATAAGCTGAAAAACTGAAGCCAAAAAAAAAAAAAAAGAAAAAGAAAAATCTTTAAAATCTAATAGCATTTTCCATCCGAAAAAAAAAAAAATAAATAAATAAATAATAATCATAAAAAAATGACTTCTGGAGAGACTTAGCGGTACTTTCCCGTCGACTTTTACTGTGTCTACAGATGCGAGACCCTTCGACACTTCTGCGCATGTCAGAGAGAGAATCCATTCCTATAATAGGGTAATCACTCCGTCTTGTGAGATGAGTTTATTTATTATTACAGGTGAGAAAATTAGCTTTTCTTTTACGAACATTGTAATTTTTAAAGTGGTAATTATTTTGCTTATATAACAGTTGGAAAAAATGTACGTATAGTATTAACAAAATTAAAAAAGGTATAAAATTTTAAAAAAATTAACGAAATTTATTTTTAAGGAAGTTTTATATAAAATAAAAATAATTACACAGAAAAACAAATTTTTTTCAAATCAACTTTGATATTCTAAACTTACAGAGAAGGGTTTTTCCACCTGTTTATCTGGCGTTTTTCATCCCGCAAACAGGCTAACCGGCCCCGTGAACATACGCCTCTGCAGTCATAAAAATATATCCCCCCCCCAGTGGCAGACCAGGCGACGGGTCGGTTGGGAGTAGTACTAACAAGAAGTCGCATCTAAGTAACACGCGGACCCTACATAGGAAGCGGGAATAACGCGTAGAATAAGAAGAAGACAGAGAATTGAGGCACAATGTCCTAAACCGATTTCGAGTTATTAATTATTTATGACTTATTGTGACTAACAAAACCATGCATAAAAGTTTGAAAGTAAAAAAAAAAATACCATTATCAAATCTTTTTAATTTTCATAGTCATCTGAATCGGTGTCCCAATTGTCATCAATTTCACTAAAATTGATCACCAAAGGTTCGATTAATTTTTCGATGCCGTTCTGTCCCATGAGGTTCACCTCATTGAGAGCAATATTTCCCCCAGTTTTGAGCTGTAATAATTTTAATGGCTTATTCTGAAATCTTAAAAAGTTTCGACATATCAGTATCCCCAGTTACGTTGCGATGCCGAATGAACTTCTTCACTTCTACTCAAACATACTCATATAGCATTAATATCACAATGATATGGTGGTAGTCTCAAAGATAGGAATACATGCTCTTTGAGCATCGGGTTGAATTTAAATAGTTTAGTTTTGGGCGAGTTTCTTCTGACCAAGTTGAGAAATTCAATTTTTCGCATATCTGGGGAATGAGAAATGTTATTTGCAGAGAGCCAATCCATAATGCCCTGCTTCCTATCGGAACAATTTGAAACTTTATTTAATCGAATGGCGTGATATGGAGCATTATCAATTATAACAATAGTATTTTAAGGAAGGTTTGGAATCAGTTTTTCTTCTGCCCACTTTTCGAAGATCGTAGAATTCATTTGTCCAGGGTAATCTCCAGTAGTTGAATTGGCTTTGCAAAGTAAGTTTGAATTTGGTAAAAAAACATTTTTCCACCCGCACACAAAATTATGCGCAGCTAGGCATTTCCGGTTTGTAACACTCCACATTCTTCTTTAGATTGCCAGCATTTCCCATAAGTTAAATACTGTCAATCCAAGCTTCATGTGGATACACAATCGGTCTTTTCTTCTCATTGAAACGTCGTATTGCTCTCAAATACTGAGGTTTAGATAAAAGAATGTCACTTCCAGGGACGACTCATGCATATGCACTGCGGAACTGCAGCATCCCCAATTTTTCTCGATATAAAAATATATTAATTTATATTTGCTTGTAATATTTAATTTTATCATCAACAATCCTATACAATGCTCTTATTTTGTATAAAAAATAATAAAAATCCATCTTGTAGCACTTAGGAGGGCGAAGGAATTAGCAGCACCGTGTTTACCACAGTGTCATTGCTACGCGCGCAAGCATAGCACGTCATAGTGAGATGAGAGCTATTAGCGTAAAGCGGCACTGTCCGTTGCTCAGTTCCACTGTTGTTTATATGCAGTTTGCGCCAGTAGTAGAGTGTTCGTAGTGTTTATCCTGTTTACTCCGACTCTTTAAATATTTGGACATTACAATTAAAAGCATAACATTTGTTATAGTTTTTATTTTAGAACATTATTGGGGTTATTGACAATTATGACCTCAGAATTTTTAAGTAATTTTGAATTATACTAAACTGTATAATTTTATCGATAATAAACAATATTATTTCATGAAACAAAACAAGAAGAATATATTTTATTTTTAAGTAATTCTGAATTATACCAAACTGTATAATTTTATCGATAATAAACAATATTTTTCATGTTTATTATTTTTTTTAATTTTTACCATAAATTTCATATTTTATTCAACACGTATACACTGTACTTACAGTGTGTATGTATATTTCGAAAGTTGCAGTACCCCACGATTTCAAGCCACCAGCCGCCACTGGTCACTTCGCTCAATGATAAGTTTCCTTTTATTCTGCGATTTTTTTAAACAAAATCCAATTTCATGACGTATTTTCCTTAAAGCGTCTCTATTCCATGGAAAATTATTTTTTTTCTTCCAGCGCTGGAATCAATTTCGGAACAGTAGGCACTTTTTTCACGCGAATAGTTCTTGTAACGTCTATATTAAAATCATTGAAAGCTACGTTTTCGATGGTGGCGCTTTTTAGGAGATTTAAATTTTGACTTATAAATACCTTCACCTTTTGATTCTCTACGAATTCTTTTAACAGTTGACTGCGATACGCCCGCAATTTCACTTGCATGTTTTGTGACATGAGAAATCGGAACATAGAGACTGGCTTCAAACGATTCTTTTTCGCAGAATGTCAGCACATTATGCAATATTCTTTTGCAAGGGTTTAATGCCAGAACTTGTTGACTGTACCGAATTCAACATCCAAATTAATAATAAAAAATTTATGCAAAAAAGCGACTACAATCAAGCTACTACATACAGACGAGAATGCACGTGATTTCGCATGGTGACCAATTCATACATCTTTATTTCTTTCTCCCCCTTCAGCATGAATTGACTATTCTTGGCGCATTAACAGCCCCGAATCTATCAACTGTGGGCATACAATATATTAATTTATTATCAATATTTATACTGATAAATTAAATAAGAAACCTTATTTTGTAGTGCTATTTCAAGATGTATTAAAACTTTTTATGCAGATAAAGTAAAGTATTTTAAATCCATTAAATTGCCAGATTACGTTTTCCTGAAAGCTTACCAGAATATAGCTTTTCCATGCCGAAAGTTATATTCTCGTAAGAATTGGTTTGTATTATTTAAAGGACACGAACTCAGCCCACGAGCTACGCTTAGGTTTCAATGGCATGACAGCTTTTTTCGAACTATTGGTTCTCGATAGAGACCCTCAGTCTAACCGTAGCAATCATCTCATGTCAGAAAGTGATATATACAGTATGTTTATAAGTGAACTACAGATGACTGAGTACATAAATTAGTAAAATATGTAATTTATATTCTTTTAAGCTCTGGGAAAATGTTATCTGGCTCTTTTTTTTTTTTTTTCCTCGAAGATTTATTAGTACAGTATTTCGCAATTTTGTACTGTATGGTTGCTACTGTAGTTAATACATCAACAAGTGTCGTCTGGATCGTTTCCTGAAAGTTATACATGCGTCGTGTAAGCTGTAAATACGGTGGTTTCAGTAGCAAACTTATCATTCGTGTATTTCAGACTTTTCAGAACTTTGGTACCTCTTATGTCAGAGAAAAAGTAAACATATTTCACATGCTTCTGTGAAATCATAGCACATTTTGCATTTTTATCACTCGCGATTGCTGATTATTCAGTACTCTTTGTTTATGCGTAAGGAAACTCGCAACTCAAAGCAGTTGCTCTTCAAGTCAGTTTTCACTTTGCTTGTTGACAATGGCATCTGCATTGGTATGTCGTTTATATGAAATAGAAGCTATTAAGTTTGGAAGTTATATGTTGAAGAATGGGATCTTGTCCCCGATGTATATTGATTTACGAATGATAGTATCATATCCAGAACTTCTCTTAGAAATAACTGAACTCCTATGGGAAAAATCACGTAATATAAACTTTGATGTGATTTGTGGCGTTCCTTATGCTGCTTTACCGCTGGCCACTGGAATTGCTCTTTATCATAAAACTCCGATGGTTATTTGCCGCAAAGAAGCCAAAAGTTATGGAACAAAGCGATTAATCGAAGGGAAGATTACATCTGGTATGAATTGCTTGATTATTGAAGATGTAGTTACCAGTGGTGCGAGTATATTGGAAACAGCTATTGCATTAAATTCTGTAGGACTCAAAGTAAGTGACGCTATTGTATTTTTGGACAGGGAGCAAGGAGGTCCGAAGAATCTTTCAGAGCGTGGAATAAACTTGCATAGCGTGTTTACTATGAAAGAGATAATCGATCTTCTTTATCAAGAAGGAAAAGTCAATAAAGATATTGTGAATCAAGTGGAGGTATTTTTGAAAACTCACGGCAGCGTTAGTGTATCATCAACATTGTCTTACGAAACATTAGGTTATGCTTTCAGAGCACAAAGTTGTAATCATCCGTTATCTCGCCGATTGTTCCAAATTATGGAAAAGAAAAGATCAAATCTGTGTGTTGCTGTTGATACAGTAAGTACGTCTAAACTTTTGGAATTAGCTGAAATAACTGGGCCGCATATTTGTATGTTGAAAACTCATGTAGATATTTTAGAAGATTTCGCATTTGATGCAATACAGAAGTTGGCAGAGTTAGCAAAAAAATATGATTTCTTAATTCTTGAAGATAGGAAATTTGCAGACATTGGTTACACTGCGAAACACCAATATAGCGGTGGATGTTACAGAATCAATCAGTGGAGTGACATTGTTACTGTACATGTACTACCAGGTCCTGGAGTGCTGGATGCACTAAAAGAAGCATCGCAGGGAAACGAAAAAGCAGCTTTTTTAGTAGCAGAAATGAGTTTAAAAGGCGCATTAACTTCCAAAGAATATTGTGATGCAGCTGTAAAGATAGCAGAACAGCATTCAGACTTTGTAATTGGCTTCATATGTCAGTCCAGAATATCTAGTAAAAAAAATATTTTTCATTTAATGCCAGGTATAAAAATTGATGAAAGTGGAGATAATTTTGGCCAGCAGTATACCACCCCAGATGTAGCAATAAAAATTCGTGGAGCTGACATCATCATTGTGGGAAGAGGCATAACAGAATCTTCAGATCCATTGAAAGCTACTGAAAGGTATAAGAACTTTGGTTTTAAAGCATATCAAGAGCAGTTACTAGCTTCAGAACATTGATGCATTAAACTTCTTCTCTTTTTGTTTTCTTCGTTAAACTTGGTTTTGGAGGAATAATTTAGCTGAAAATCTGAATTTTGAAAAAAAAAAAAATTGTGTTAAACAAAGATTTTTTTAAATTTTATTTTTAAGATAAGATTTCCATATACATCCAGAAACATTGGTATAATTTATTAGAATGTGGATTCTTGTGTCTGATCAATGACTGTGCCCACATCACTTCATTTTTCTACTCTTGGTACAAAATCCTTTATTTTATTATTTTATGTATTTATCCATATAATCATAAAATAAAGGACAAAATTATTATAATTATAAGAACAAAATTACTATAATCATGAAATGATAATTAACAGAAGCCTTTAGAATTTATTGTTGATAATTATCACATTGTAAAGAAAGTTTTTTGCATATCAGAGATTTCAAGTCTTGGTATTATTGCCCCCCTGGACTTGAGATTATAAAACTAATGACATTTGTACTACATATGTGCCTGTTTCATTTATAAAAATGCCATCAAAGGAATGCCCAATTTTGTAAGATAATTTTATACATTATACTTGTAAAAGAACACATGTAATTGATAATATTGTTTGGTTTTGCATATTTACTTCATTAGGCTTTATTGCGGTAGGAGAGATTTTTCTTTGGTATACATTCCGTAGTCCTATCTGTGTATTTGTTGAGAAATATTACATTTAATATATAATGGATGTATATCAAACCTGTTTTCAAAGAAAGAATGATTGACATATGAGATTACATTCATCAGTTATAAATGTATAGATTAATAATACAGACGTTTACATATTGCTCTGCATGTCAGTACAGGATAACCTGTAAAACTAAACGATTCTGTAATTTTTTGTGGATGTTGTTAATAAGAAAACTTTTTTTTCCCTCAATAAATTTTTAAGACAAGGAAAAATCAAAAATGTACTTAATGACAAATATTCTTAGATGTCAGTGGAATTTTTATTAAAGAAAAGCTAAAATTTATTTTTGTTAACTGAGAAGTTATGTTATATATAAATATGCAAAATAAGTTTGTATATATAATAAGTATAGTGCTATTCAAAGATGCAGAGTTTTCTTCTCTTTGTGCATATGCACTACCAAAATTAAAACTTATGACTACTAACTAAATTCTGTTAATTTACTATTACTTTTTGCTTTCAATGAGTAATTTTTTAAAAAAATTCATGGAAATTTTTGCAAGTTATTTTTTCAAAAATATTTGCTTTAGGTGATGTGGTTTGCAAATTTATCATATTCTGTCTCTCTTTAAGAGTTTCTGGATTACCTTACCCACGGTGCAAAAAAAAAAAAAAGTTTGATAAGTTTATAACTTTTCTTTTGTGGAGTGAATTTGTGCACATACAAAAAAAATTGCCTTACAGAGATGTTCCTTTATCTGTGTCATGTATTACTATTTTATATATTTATTTTCTGAGTATTTGTTTAAATTATTTCCCTGAAACATAATTGAAGTCAGAATTTGAGTTGAAGCTAGAGTTCATAGTTTGTCAACACTCTGTTAGTTTTTTTTTTTTTTTTTCCCCAAAGATCATCCCACATAAAATGTTGGAAACCTATGTTCCAAGGACAGAGCTAAGAATTATATAATCTGGTAACCTGTTCCTAAAACCAAATCAAATATGCTTAGTATTTAAGTTGAAGGAATTAGAGCAGAGTGATTAGTGGAGTTGGAATATGTCTGAAAGATAAGAATTAACTATTAATTCCATGTTCAATGTCAGTGTTTCCTACTTTAAAAATTCACTAGAAACACTCCTCTTCCTCCTCACACGTATAATTGCTTGAAAGGAACTGAAAATCTGTAAATTGATTAAAGGAGTTACTGTGCTGAATAACTTTTTCCTCAGAAAATTAGTTTGCAATATAGCAGAGTTGTTCTGCTTATGCTAGAAATGGATAAACATTAATTATTATTACATCCAGCAGAAATAAAATCTAATAAGATCTTCAGAAATTTTATTTATTTATTTTTGAAAAATTGTAAAAGAACAAAAAAAAAAAGTTTAAATCTGTGTTGTGAACTCTGAAATGTGAATGCCACACTGAAAAAAATTGTCATAGGTTTGATTCCAGTTGCTGACTAGAGCAGCTTTTCTAACCTTTCTTTGGCTGATTCACAAGCTGGTCCATATTTGGGGCAGGCAGCTAGGGTAATAAAAGTTAAGTTTTATGTAAATCCAAAATTATAGGCTATTCTTTGTTTTGCCATTTAACTTCTTTTTTTTTTTTTTTTAACTTTGTTCTGATTTCATAGTTTTTTTAAAGTTAATCTTGCTTAGATCATCTCAAAATTGGTTTCCTAGCACTTTCAGGAGAATCGCCTTCTGAATTAAAATATATACAAAATATATTTAAAATAATATTTTGGTTTATATTACTTTTTATTATTTCAAAAATGGGAGGAGATTACACTCTTTTTCAAGTTGTATGACTGTGTGCTTTAATAAGGATACATATACTTAAGTAAATTAATTCACTGATCTTAGCAACTTTGGGATTTTATCAATAAATAGACAGAATTAGCGAGAGCTTCAGGGCACTGTCATCTTATCTTCAGAAGAAATGTCATTCAGCCTAGCAAATACACACACTATGAAAGTGCATTAGAATATGCCTATATCTTGTACAAAATTTCAGTAAAATTCAAATTAGTAAACCAGTGCTCCTCATATATACTAGTTGTTTATGAGATGCTCTGTTTACATGAAATGTGTATATATACGAAAAATATATATATATATGTGTGTTTTTTTTAGCACCAGAGGTTAGGCAAATAGTTTTAACTGTTGATCAGTAACTTTAGCATGCCATGTAGACTGTAGTGCAGCTTGTTTCTTTGTGTGTGTGTATATGTATGTGTATGTATGTGTGTGTGTGTATATATATATATATATATATATATATATATATATATCCTCCACAAGATGACCTTAATGTGAATGTCGAAATGTCAAGTGTATATTTTGGTTTATGTTAAACTAAAATTTTATTCCATTATGGTAGTTTTCTTAATGTATCCATAATTTTCTTAATGTATTCTGATCGCCATGTAAGCATAAAAGAAAGAAACCTTATATATTAGAAGTGTGAAATGATCCCTTATAAAAACAAATGTAAAGAGGTCCCTGCATAGAAAACTTGGAAACCATGTTGTCATTCGATCAAAATTCAAAACAGATTTGAGTAGAAATTTTGGAAAGCTTTTAAAATAAAGTGGGCAATAAATGAAAACAGGGATGCAGTTACACAGTGAAGAACATGTGTTGAACAGTTGTGAACCACAACATCAGTGCAAACAAAATATAACAATGCACAGAGATTAATAGCAACTATAACGAAATAGGCTCCTGAAGAAACTTTGAACTTGTTTATTTACAATAATATATTTTATGCGATTTAAAAATAAACATAAATTACATAAGAATGTCTATATGAAACACACTACTCTAGAATAAATTTTAGAGAATTAAGAGGTTGCCATTGGCTATAATATTCTCCCCAGAAAAGAAATAGTCTTTTATTTACAAATGTGTTACTTAAAGAATAATGAATTATATGCATATATGAATATGAAAAGGTGCCAATGAGATACTTTGTAAACAGAGTATCTCATAAAGAACTGGTAGCCCTCTGGAACTACATGGGCACCTTTTTATATGCCACACTGAAAAAAATTGTCATAGGTTTGATTCCAGTTGCTGACTAGAGCAGCTTTTCTAACCTTTCTTTGGCTGATTCACAAGCTGGTCCATATTTGGGGCAGGCAGCTAGGATTTCCCCTTCCCTTTCTGGAAAGTTGGGTGTTTAACACTATGTCAAAAAAAAAAAAAATTAACTGCAAAATCACAGATAATGATTATTAAGGGTTAGTGCCATGAAATGTAAACAGTTGTCAATTAATAGCTTTAATGGAATGTGTGCACTTAAACATATTAACGTAATCTTTCTTTTAAGGTTACATGGTGATCAGCATTCATATTTATGAATTTAGGGACACAAAACACACGTGTTGAAAAGATTATTTTACTGATTAATAATAAAATAATAATGTTACGTTGTTCTTATACTTCTGAATGTATCCTTCTGAAGATGACCTCAATACAGGGGTTGAAACGTAAAGTTATTATTTTATTATTAATCAGTAAAATAATCTTTTGAACATGTATGCTTTGTGTCCCTAAATTCATAAATATGAATATTAAAGTAAGTTTCACATCTTACATGAATAACAAAAATTATATTGAATTTATTCAAAAACTCTCTCATATATATATATATATATATATAAGATAAGCCGAAAATGGAAACATTTTTATGTCATGTTTTTTGTCTCTTCATTGTTTTGAGCTGGGTTAAGCTGATAAGCCGAAATTTGAAAAGTTTTTATGTCATGTTTTTTGTCTCTTCCTTGTTTTGAGCCGAGTTAAGCTGATAAGCCGAAATTTGAAACGTTTCATGTCCACCAATGTGTTTGCCTTCATGAGACCACAATTTGTTGGACGTTTCAAAACAATAGAGATCCGGCTTACCAGCCCAGAACTCTGGGGGGTTGGGTGCCATAGGCAACGGGGGGGGGGACAGAGCCCCCCCTCCCCCCCAATATATATATATATATATATCATTCAGTGTTGTGGTGGACACTGTCACATACATTCAAAAAATGAATCATAATCATGCATGTTAGCTAGTATCTTGCTTGCATCTAAAGTATATGATATTACACTATTAGAGTTTAAAAGAACATTTGTAGAAATTATTAAATGAGTTGCATAGAATAAAAAAAAACTTTTAAATAATTATTAATTAAAAACTTATGAACAATTATGTATTAGATACAACAAAAATAGCATTCAAAAAATTATTAATTCTCATTCCTTCTAGGAGATGACAATCTGATGTAAAAAAAATTTCGATACCTACTTTAAAAAAATCTTGGAACATAGCAAGGATTCTTCATAAATTCAATCTATGTGCTTCCTTCTCGGAATCCAGCTCGGAAACTGTCTTCCTTCTTACTTACCATCAACAAAGGATACATTACCGCCTCGTTCATTATCAGGTGTCTATCAAGTGCCCTGTTGACATCATCTTTCTATTTTGTAAGTTTGATTTCTGTCATCGAAATGAGGGAAATCAAATTTCCCTACTTATTACATATAAGGTTTTTCATTTCAGGAAACTCTGGTTTTTCATCCCTCAAAGCAGTCAAACCATCCAGAAGAACAAATAATTAACAGGCATAATATATTGGTGTAACTAGTGTGTGTGTAACTCTGTATACCTGAGAATTACTGTTTACATAGTTTAAGAAGTTTAACACATTCATACTTATTTAAGTTAGGTTGTTTATTAAGGGAAGATGCAGATTCCAGCAAGAATCTCTTGTTTTTGAGTTTTACTGAAATGAAGCATAGTAGTTTTTTCCATTTGACTCTCTGTGTGATCAAAACCAGGTCTGCTAGACCCGATTACTCATTGCCTTGATTACAGATGTATTTTGTTATATTCTTCCAAGCAGATGTTGGCTAATATTTCAGTTTACCCATAGTAGGAAAACTTGCAGGTACAAATAATACTTGCATGGAACTGAACGTTAGGGGGAGCCTGTTTCAAGTATGGCTTGAACACAGGAATTGTATTTTTCAAAATTTTGACTATTCTTTTTTCCTGATATACTCAGATCATAATACCATAATCTGTATTTAGAGAAGGGAGTATTAATGATGCCATCCAACTGAGAGGGGAAGGTGATGAGAGCATTCGTGAACATACAGGGTGGCCCATAAATCACAAAGGGGTTTATTATTATTATTATTTGTGACACCTCCAAGGAATCCGAAGACTCATCACGGGAGAACACCTACTCTGCAACTGTTTCCACCACTACACCAAACCTCTACTAATCATCGCCATCTACCACCCACCACAACTAGTATTTTTTGTCTGTAAATTGCATGTGTTCTGAAGGGCCGATTTTTCTGTATGCAGGATGAAAAACCAGAGTTTCCGAGAGAAAAAACTCTGCACCACTGTATGAGATCGGCTAACTCACCTTCGATTGAAAAAGTCCACATGAAGATTCCTCCCATCGCAACGAGAATCGAACTTAGGCCTATTCCAATTGAAGGGCACAATGTACTGTCATTCTTCCAATTGCGCTACGGAGGCACGATATTAGATTTAATATGTTATCATATGCCCACAGATACGAGACCCTTCGGCACTTCTGCACATGTCAAAAGAAGGAGAATCCATTCTGATAATAGGGTAATCAATCTGTATTGTGGTCTAAACATGAGTGTTTATTATTACACGTCGGAAAATTAACTTCTCTTTTATGATCATTATACTTTTTAAAGTGGTAACTATTTTGCTTATATAACAGTTGGAAAATTTTATGTAGAAAGCACATGATTTTGCGTGTTTGACCAATTCGTACATCGCCTTATTTCTTTCTCCCCTTCAACATGAATTGACTCATCTTGGCAGTCTGCCGACTAGAGCTCTCGCTTCTTTGATCGGACTATATTTATTAATTTTTTTTTATTCTTCTTTTGTTATAATGAACTATAGAATCTGGAGATTTTTCTGTTGGTCATGAGAAACCTTCCATTCTTAGCTTCACCAAGCCAGGCTCTTCCTATGGCATGTTCCATGACAGCTGTTAATGTTTCTAGCAGTACCTTAATTTCTGCATGAATGTTCTCTTTTGGCTGTTAAATTGTCTGGGACTTGTCACATTCACCTTTTCTAAGAATGCCAAAAAATTATATTCTTGTTTCATCCTTTATCCGAATGTAAGCAAACAAAGTTTCCAATGACATTAATTGTGTTAGTATTCCATAATGCATAGCATTACACTCATAAACAAGCATGTGTGCTTTGCATTATGGGATACTGGGACACTAAAGCAATTGATTTGAAGTCATTGGCCTCTATATTCAAGTGGCTTAGTAATGAAGAAAGTTCACATGCAAAGTTTATTTGCTTACACTTGGATAAAGGATAAAACAAGAATATAATTTCTTGGAATGTTTTAATGTAATAATATCTTCCAAATGATAACCTCTCTTTTACAGCATACAGAAAGCCTACATACTGTAGATATGTCCATAAACTCTTTCATCAATCTCCTCCTCCTTTGTTCCCAGCAGCAGCAGTAGGACATTAGTTCTTACTAATAGAGATATCAATCTCTGGTCCAATGAGGTGTCTCTCACAGCTAAACTTAACTATTACACCACACCTTATCTAACAGCTACAATCCTACAGAATTAACAAAATACTTAATGCTTCCCATCCATGACCTTCTCTACATACAGATTATAGTAATGCAACCATTGTGTTAATTCAGTCACTGTCTTATATCCATGCTATGCCAGAAAAAAAAAAGTACAGTCTTTGCACTATCTTCAAATCCTATTAGAAATTGTCAGCCCATATCTATTTCCCTAAGGAAACAGGTATGGCCAACTCTCCCTCTCAGTTACTAGTGCATATAGAGTGCTTCATTACTGTAAGCTGGCCTTCTATTGGAAGACTGGATGATCAGCCAGCATCTGCTAAGAAGGACATATAAAAATACATCTGTAATCATGATTATGAGTAGTCAGCTCTAGCAAACCATACTTCAAGCACCACACACATAATGAAATTGTGAAAAAACTACTATGATTCAATATAGCAAGTTCAAAAATGAGAGGCTTTTTCTAGAATCTGCATATCGCTTAAAACTAATGTAATTTCATTAAGCATGAATGTGTTAAACTTCCCAAATATGGGAAAAACTAATAAAAACAAAACTAATTCAACCCAAATTTGTTTAGGCTTCCTACTATCATCCATGGAGGATGCCCTTCATAGTTAGGACTGTGGACTTTTGTAGTTTAATTTTTGTGTTACTTGTGTGTACAGTATATTACAGTTTAGAGTGTACCACTTTGAAGATGTCTCTGTGACAGATGATATACTGGCAGTTATTCAATGCGGCTGTTTTCATTCCATTAAACGTCAACATGATTAAAGTTAATATTGTTTGTTCCTATAACCATTCTTGGGATGCATATAATCCAGGCATGTTATCCTACTGAAAGCATCCATCAAATGCAGGATAAACAGTTAACATGAATGGGTGGCCTATGTGATAAATGTTAGTTACGATGTTCAGATATCACCCTTATCCCCCCCCCCCCACACACACACACGCCATTTACCCTGTACTCTATTAGTATCAGGAAGCCTAACATGGATGAGGAAGACATGCTGCAGACCATCTATTGCCAGTGCCTCATATGACATCTCTGATTTTATGATTTAGCCATGTGTTCATCCATTTGTTTGCATGAAATAACAGGAGCCAGGATTTATCACTCATATGTCCTTTCTGCATTTCTCTGATTAATGTCTTTCTCACCCTAGCCCTGTATCTTCATAACAGCAAATGACAATTATGTTTATTCACAATTGTCATTTGCCGTTATGCTTCATTCAGGATCCTCTCTGATACAGATGCATTTCTTATCAACATTTAACAGTGATGTGATGTTTTGTTCACATAGATTGATTTAGAAGATCTTGAAATTTGTATGTCCAAATGTGAAAATTTTGTCAGATACATTGGAGGAATGAGGTGTACTATTGTTAGCAAACTTATGAATCAGATATGAGGTCTGAGAGGTCTTTTCTCTATTGTGAGAAAAATGAAAATAGGTGTTAGAGGATGAAAACAGAGCCTTAGGCATTCAGAGCATTGGTTGGGAAACCTAAAAGAAAGCTGTTCATTATAACATTGTTGTGAATCATCAGAGGAAACTGGCCACTAAATTACAAAGTGTATAAGCTGATCACAAGATTATAATTTGCTAAATAGTACTATATTACACACCTGGTAAAAAGGCTTGTCAGTATTAAGAGCAACCATGAAGATTTGGTAAACTTTTTCATGTGCTTAATAAGTTATAATTTAATAATTAATAAGTTTATCTGTCAAGATTGCAATATTATCATATCTTATATTTCTGTCTTCTGAGGCTTCCTGCCATATTGGCAAAGAGTACTTGTTTGCTAACCTTTCCTCTCCCATTAAGTGGCCCTACCACCTCAATTAGCTCTACTAACACATTCCTGAATGCTAACAATATCAAGTGTCTTTTCTAATATCCTCATTTTTAATATGATATGATGCCATTGATGCAAACAGATGCCATTGATGCCATCTGTTCACTCCACTAATCTTTCTCAGAACTCTCATAACAGATTTCTCCAGTCTTTGATCAAGTGTTTTATTTCTAATCCAGCTTTTAGATCCATAAGTTAAAATTGGTTTGAACACTGTATTGTATACAGCCAATTTAGTGTTTTGACTAATTTTCTCATATTCCACATACATTTATTCAGTTGAATAAATGTATGAATGTATGAAAAATTTATGAATGAATAAATATAAAAGAACAAAACCACTGATGATTATACAAATTTATGCCCCCATCATATCTGAAAATGATGAATCAATTGAAGAATTTTATGCAAAAATAGAGAACCCTAGTCAAATTGGAGGAGTGAAAGACAGGGTGTTAACCATTATGGGTGATTGGAATGCCAAAAATAGGAAAGGAAAGAATAAGTTTTGGTGTAGGTGTATATGGATATGGCATAAGAAATGACAGAGGTGATAGAATGAATTTTGTTTAAAACATAAATTGATAATTGCAAACACTTTTTAGGAACAAAAAGAAAAAATCAAGGTATGCTTGCAGATCTCCTGATGGTACATATACTAATCAAACAGATTTTGTTATGATCAATCAGAGATATAGAAATGGAATAACAAATGCAAAGGTTGTGCCATCTGTGGATCAGACCACAGACTTGTAGGAATTACAATAAATATAAAGTTAAAAATAACTAACAGATTTAGCATATTCAGTGAAGTACAGATAAACTAAATAACAGTAACACCAAAACTTTGTGGCAGAATAATATAGCACAGTATATTGAAAAGAAGAAGACCCTAACCAATGGATCAAGATAAAAAAAAGAATATTAACTGCAGCAGAAAAATGTATAGTAAATACAAATATTAAATTAAAAAAAACAAAATAAAACATGGATGACTGAAGAGATACTAGAACTAAAGGATAATGGATAAAAGAAGAACCTGGAAAAATAACCCTAATGGAAATGAAGAATATAAAAGATTAGATATGCAGATAAAAAATAAATGTAAAGAAGAAAAACATAGATTGATCAATAATAATTGCTTAGAAGTACAGAAATTAGAGATAAATAAAATGAAATTGTAGAGTTGCATTCAAAAATAAAATTTATTAATAACCAAAAGAAAATAACAAGCCAATAGTTAAAAGATAAGAATAAGAATGTTATTATAAATCCAGAAGACAAGATACAAAAATGGAAAGAATATCTAACAGAACTGTATAATGACCACAGGCCTGGCAAACCTACAATCAGTGTTCATTCAAAAAATCCAGATATACTTAAAGAAGAAATAGTAAGCATAATAAAAGAACTACCTAATGGCAAAATGACTGGATGCGATGAAATATCAGCTGAGTTAATAAAACAAATAGGGCCAAAAAAGAAACAGATTTTTTAACAGAAATAATACAGAATATATATGATGCAGGCATACTAGCAGAAGATTTCATAAAAGCCATTTGCATTCTGATACCAAAAAAAAAATAATAATAATGCAGAACATAAAGTTTTAGAACAATTAGTATCATATTCCATACTTTAAAAATACTATTGAAAATAATAAAAAACTGAATGTTTTCTGGAATTAAATGCCATATAAGTGAACAACAAAAAGGATTCATGCAAGGAAAAAGAAAAACCATTTAACTATTATTGAAAAATCAATATAAATAAATAATAACGTATATATCTGCTTTACAGACTTTCAAAAAGCTTTCAAATCATTGTTTCTTTAGCTTATTGTGTGTAATATAACTCATCTTGTCCTTGTATATTTGTATATACTCCAGATAAAGATCTTAATATGAAGATCAAAACATGGGGAAATTAAAAGAGTTATAACACGGTCGTAAAATCCATAATTTCTAAAATGAATGCTGATCACAATGCAACACTAAAAGAAAGGAAACTTTCAAAAAGCATTTGACAGCATAAGCCATGAAAAGTTAATAGAAATATGAAGACATTCAAATTAATACAAAAGACCTCAGAATAATAACAAAATTATACTGGAATCAGAAGTCATAGATTATATACAGTGTTAATAAACAATATATATCAAAAGAGGAGTGAGACAGGGGTGTATGATATCCCCTATACTTTTCAATATATATGAGAGAACTCGTACAGTGAAATGATAATGAAAGAATAGGAAGAAACTGAAATGGAAATAAAAATAAATGCCATTACATTATACTTAACAATATTAGATTTGCTGATGATTTTGTGTTCATAGCAAAATCAAAAATAGAGTTACAAAATATGGGTGCAATACTAATCAAAAAGAGTCAGAATTATGGCTTAGTATTAAATACAGATAAAACCAAGTATATGGTAATTAGCAAAAAAACAGCAACAAAACACAAATTTGAGAGTATCAACTGTATTCGTTCAAAATGTAAGAACTTATAATTATTTATGAGTAATGATCACTGAAGATGGAACAGCAGTTATGGAAATGAAATCAAGAATAGTTAAGGTGGAAATCAATTTTTTCCCACCAGAGGTCAGGCTAGGATAAACGATTAACAAAACACTTAGATTCTTTTTTTTTTTTTTTTTTTTTTTTTTTTTTTTTTTTTTTTTGTTTCGACCTCCATACAGAGGTTGAATATTATTTTCTTAATTATAAGTAAAGTAATTATTCCAACAAGCGTTTTTGTCTCCATAAATTCTTCACTATGAATGCTGACAACCCTGTAACCTTAAAATAAAGAATTAACATTTTTTTTATTTGAAGAAATAAGCGCAATATTTTTTCTAAATTTTATTCTGTATTATTTTTTAAACACAGGGTTTTCTGTGAAATTAAATGATATTCATCTATATTTTATAGCCAAATGTAGAAAGGAATTAAAGTTTCGAAAATTTACCAGTGAGTACACCGGAATCGGAGTGGCCTTGTCGGTACTATTTAAAGAATACGAAATCTACCAACCATCGGCATACTCAAATGTTATTATTGCATTTTACTTATCAGTAGCCTGAAACACAACAGCCTTCAAATAGACAAATTTCAAAAATTAAAATCCAAGAGTAAATAAAGATAAAAACGCAATCAATAGCGTATCTTAGCAATTTTAAAATGCTAAGTTCATAAGTGATCTCTAGGTGGGTGTATAAACAAAATAAAGTAATAGACATTATTACAGATCCATCTAGATTTTATAGTGGAAATGTGGAAACCAGTGGAAGTAAAATGTAGAAATGTTTTCTTAATTTACTAGAAAGCTTATGAGAAGGTTTTGTTCCTACAAACTCTTCAGAAAATTTCGACATTTTTAAGTTTCTTTCTACATTTAGCTATAAAATTTGGATGTATCTATAATATTTTCCATGAAAATATCTCACGTATTAAATATAGATTACGTTACCGATAACATTATAGCATCTCAGTTATATATTTAAAAATTTGACAGTTATAATTTTGCTAAAAGGAAAATTTTATTTTACCTTTTTATCAAAGAACATTCTAAAAACTTCATTTTGGCAATGTAAAATAAACAAAAATAGGAGTTATGAAAGATAGATGCTTATTTTGCAACCAAATATGCAGATAGAAAGAAACTGAGAGTTTCGAATAGAGAAGAGAGGGCTTGTGAAAATACAATTCTCAGCATCGGAATTGCCTTAACACTACTTAAAGTTTCTGACTGACCACCGAAGAACCAACAGTTCGAAACAGCTATCAGGCCAGTGAAACCTTAAGTGAAATAAATGATAAAAGGCAAACGTATGGATGCCGAAGATCTTATTCTCATAAGCTCGCCTGTCAATTTTTGAAAGTTTCTATATATATATATTATATATATATAGATAATATATATATATATGTAGAAGGTATGAGTTGGCTTGGTCTTGCACTACCTGTAGGATCAGCTAGACTTGCATCACTTGCAGGTGCAAACTTGACTTGTTTGTCTGTTTGCTTACTTCGGAAATGGAGTAAAACCAGGTTTAAAATTGCTTGGTATTTTTAACAAATATATATATATATATATAGAAAGGCAGCTTTGGCATTCTTCATAGCTCTCTGCAAACTAGACATGGCCAAGGGAAGTGAGGTGGCCAAAAGAATAATAACTGCCCACAACAAAAGAAAGACACAGTAATCACCTTGGGGCAGACTGTTCTAGAGTTAAGTGCAAAAACTGCCTCAAAGCAGGCCACAATCAAGAAAAATGTGAGGCAGCTTGCCTGAAATGTGGCGTCATTGACCACAAAGTGGACACATGCCCATCAAGAACCCTGGCAGAGAGGATGGGAGGTACAATCACACCTGCAACTGCACCAAGCAATGGAAATGGCACAGCACAGGAAGCCTCTCCACCTTTAAAGGCCACTCCTGATGCTACAGAAAGCCACCCCTCCACCTCTAAGACAACCAAGAAAAACCGCAAGGGAAAAAATTTTTCCACAACAGAAACAAGCAGTAAAAACCACACAGAAGAAACAGTCGATATAACTACAGTAGAAGAAAGAGAAGCTACAAATATTAACATAGATATAGCCAAGGAAGAAGAAAAGATGGAGGCAGATACCAACACTTCCAAGCGGCCATTAAGCCCACAACAAGAAGAGTTGATAACACCAAAAACAGCTAAAGTATCTGAGACCGCCCACCCAGAAGTCCCTCATGCAAAAGCAGGGGAGACTCTAAGCCATCTTATTAGAGGTATCCCTGGGGTGGTGTATAAATTCAAAGAAGCGATGGCAAAATTAGGAGAACCTGAACTCCTCCTTACAGGGAAGCATGGACCTGATGTTGTCAGTGCAAAATGGGGTGACCTTTTCGTTGATGACATCAGCAAAATCAGCCCTGATCAAGTAGAGGTAGCTATGGATTTAGATGAGGAGGCAGTTTCGGCGTTTTTTATACCTCTCTGCAAACTGGACATGGTCAAGGGAAGTGAAGTGGTCAAGAGAATATTAACAGCCCACAACAAAAGAAAGACACAGTAACCACCTTGTGGGTTTACTGTACTCAGGTTCACTGGTTTTTAGATCCCACAGGTGGGGGAGGACCTGAGAACCTGAGCGGAGAAGGCTTACAGCGAGGCGGTGCAGTTCCTTGTGAGCTGCATCACTCGGGCGAGATCCTTCCTCCACCTCAAATTTAGTTTTCCATTCCTTTGGCTTTCTCGATACTTATGTTACACTTTCTGTTTGTTACATGTTTTCCTTTTCAGGATTTTTCCTTTTTCTAAAGTGAAAAATCAACGACTGTTTTAGAAACGCCCCTGGGGGGCAAACAGCTAAAACAGTTCAACTGAGGCCTCTTTTACCTACTCTACTACTATGCACTCTATCTTTACTTCCTCTCCTATTATCTGCTGACTCTCAGCCTATCTTACTCTATAGGCCAATGATGAAATTTGTTGCACTCACAAATTATTATTATTAGTATTTTAAAAAAGGTAACTGGCAAACATTTCATGAAAATGAAATAACAAAAGAAGAATTAGAAATCAGCCTGAAAGAAACAAGAAACAGGAAAATCACCTGGAGAAGATAAGCTAGGTTCAGAATTATATAAATATGCAGGAACAAGGTTCAAAGAAAGACTCCTATTATTTTTTAAATAAAATCTATTCAACTGGTAACTCCCCAATAGAATTGAAAAAAGCAATTTTGATTCCTATTTTTAAAAAAGGTAGTAGAGATCACCCTAAAAACTATAGAGGTATAAGTATACTAAATTCCTGTTAAAAATATAGCAGAATTTTAAATAACAAACTAATAAAATATTCTGAAAACTTTATTTTAGAAGTATGTACATTCTAAATTTTTCTACATTTCTAAATCCGAATGGATTTAGAAAAGGATAATCATGAGCCTTTTGCTTAAAATTAATAGAGAACAGAAGAGAATACAATTTAGACACACATATTTCATTTATTGTCTTTGAAAAAGCATTTGACAAAGTTAAAAGAAGCATTTTATTTAACATATTACACAGTACCAAATACTATCTTAAAAGCTGTATATATGAAATATTTACTATCATAAATACTGTATATATGAAAATAATCGAATACAAATAAGATTAAATCATGAGCTATCATATACGAGAGAGATATTATTATTATTATTATCAACATTTGACCTCCATGGAGTCAGAGACCCATCGTGGGAGGTACTCACTATTGCATATAATGCTCATCCAACTGCATCTTAAACTGATTCAATGTGTCCACATCCACAACACACTCAGGCAATGCATTTCACTCACCAACCACCCTCCATGCAAAGAACCTGCTTCTCACTCCTTTGTTCACACCCTCCTTATACAGTTTCCAGCAATGGCCTCTTGCTCTCCCATTCTATGAAAAATCTCTTCCATGTCTACCTGATGACAACCCCTGACCAGCTTATATGTCTCAATCATATCGCCCTTCTTCCTCCTATTCACGAGGCTCTGAAACTTACATTCTCTCAATCTGTCCTCATACTCCACATTCCAAAGACACTGACTACCTTTGTGAATCTTCTCTGTACTCTTTCCAACATATCCTCATCACCATGAAATCCTGGCGACCAAATCTGTGCACAATAATCCATATAAGACCTGATCAAGGCCTTATACAATGGACTCGTAACCTCTATATTTCTGCATGTCAGGGTTCTCCGCATCATTGTCATTATTCGATGTGATGTGTTCACAACTTGTGCAATGTTGTCCCTGAATTTCAGGTCCTTGTCCACTTCACTCCTAGATCTCTCATCTCCTCCACTTCTGTTTTAAAGTGTATACTTTGCATTCCATCGTTGCTTACCAAATCTCAAAACCTTACACTTGGCAACATTGAACTGACAGTTCCACTTACTTGCCCATTCATGCAATCTATCAAGTCCTCTTGTAAGGCATTAACATAAGCCTGACTGTGCATTCCCCCCCTAGTTTTGCATCATCCGCAAACAGCTTGGTATCACTAGTTAAACCCGACCCAATGGCATTAACATACAAATTGAACAACAATGGTCCCAAAACTGACCTCTGCGGCACACCACTGGTGACCTTTCTCTTTCGAGATACTGCACCCCCATATACAACTTTCTGATATCTATTTGACAACCAGTCACTGATCCAACACAAAAATCTGTTATCCAATCCCATTTGTTTCAATTTATTTAAGAGCTTGTCATGTGGCAGTCTATCAAAAGCCTTTGCAAAATCCAAGTACACCACTTTATGTGCATCTCATTTGTCCAAGGTATTTGTCACCTTGTTATAGTACATAAGTAAGTTAGTGAAACATGATCTCCCCTTAACAAACCCATGCTGATAACCACAGAGAATACTGCTATTATCAACCCATTTCTGTATCCTACTTCTCAGCAATCTCTCCAGTACCTTTCACAACTCCAGATATACAGACTGGCCTATAACTTGAAGCTACAGCCTTATCACCGCCTTTATGCAATGGAACAATTTTACCCTCCTTCCACTCCCTTGGAACCTGTGCTGTTACAAAACTCTTATTAAACAGGCATACCAATGCTAGTGCCAGTTCCCTGGAACATTCGCTTAAGATGCGTGGTGGTATGTCATCAAATCCTATCGCCTTATTAACATCAAGGTTATTTATTTCCTCAAGTTCCTTCTGCTCAACTCACAACTAAGCTATCCTCTCCTATGTCCTCTACACTTAGGTTCCTCATGATTCCACTCTGATCAGGATGAAACACACTTATAAATTGATCACTGAATACCTCAACAATGTCTTCCAGCAGTTACCATTCTACCACTTTCATCCCTTAACTTCATCTTTCCATGATCATTATTCCTTCTACTTGCCGCATATCTAAAAAACTCTGTAGGGTTTTCTTAGCATGATTTGCCAATTTCTGCTCATACTCTACTTTTGTTTTCCTTTCGAGATACTTGAGTCACTCTCCTAGCTTGTTCTTTATATTCTTCACGTGACTGATTACCATTATTCATCTTGTACTTCCTGCAAAGTACTTTCTTTTTCCAGATTTCATGCTTAAGCTCCACATTCATCCATTTTACACCTACCTTATTCAGCCTTTTGGCCTTTGGGATACATTCATACATTGATGCTGTTATGTATTTCTTTGTAAGTTCCCATGCAGTATTTATTTTCTTACCACTCAACTCCTTGCTCCATGTTATAGGTGGAAGTTGTCTCCTAAGCTTGTCATAATCACCAGCCTTATAATTCCACATATATCCTTTCCTCGCAAAAGCCTGCATATGACTAGCCACAACACAGTGATTACTTCATGATCACTTTCACCAACTAGAGAAAAATGTGAAACCCCTCTAACAATTACATCCTTGATGAAATGATCAGATCTAGAACTCTTGATCCTCGCGTGCCTTCCTTTACGTGCTGCCTGAGATAATTATCTCTCAAAAACTTGAGAAATTCATTTTCCTTATTCCCAAATGCTATCTCTTCATTCCAATCTATACCCATAATTAAAAACACCCATAATAATTACCCTTTCCTTTGTTCACTAATCCAAGTTGTTTATACATTTCTTCATCACCACCCTCCACATTCCCAGGCCTATAGCAACATCCAACTAAATATATCTTCCTCTCAACCTCCACATTGCCTCATAACCATTGCCACTATTTCCCCCTTTCATGTCTACTTTATGTGGACTTAATTCCCTTACTATCATCAGCAGCACTCTCCCTCTCCCTTCCTGCCCTTTCTATCCTCGCGAAAAATACGGTACCCATCCATTTCTATTCGCGTTACGATATCATCTTCATTCAACCATGTTTCATTTATTCCAATGATTTTGGGACGAATAAACTCAATCACTGAAACCATTTCATCCCCTTTATTTCTGATATTTCTGGAATTTGTAAACAAACACAACAGTTCATTTTTAGGTGTATAGCCAGTCCATTACAGCTTCCAAATCACCGCTTACCACATATACCTGCTCAGTCTCCACTTCTCCACCCACATTGCAATATACTCCATCTTTATACACACATTCACTCCACTTTCAACATTCACTCTCTCTATGCCATGTCTCCCTGTCCACCCGAGTCTCCAACATTTCCCTGTTCCTCTTGTATTCTCATTCTCTCTTCCTCTCTCACACCACTACTGTTTCAACTGTCAAGCACTGCTGTCTCTTCAGTACCACTCTCCTGATTTTTCTCTTCATCTCTTCCTTCTGATCTCTGGCATGCATCATACACTGTGCTTCCACACACTATACTTTCATCCAGCAACACTTCCTCCAGCACACTCATTCCAAAGCCGTTTAAATGCAACCCATCACGCCAGTATAATTTCATTCTTCTCTCAAACACATGCATACATCCACAAACTCCACTTCCTTCTCACACAGCTCCGGCAACATACCATTCATGATTTTGGCTCCGTCGCAACTCATCATCATCCTCCTGATATTTGTTCTCACATCCTTCTTATGTCCAGTTAGATCATTCGTCCCTACAACCACAACTAACTCTCTCGCTCGTTTCTTCCTCATGTCCGACGCCTTAATTACCGTATTCATTCTCACACCCGGACAGCAGACTCTGTCAATAACTAGCCCTCTAATTATGGAGTCTCTATATATTGCTATCCTGCAATCACTCGTCACTTCTTTTACTCTTTGTTCTTTCATTCTGTTTTCTTGCATACGTTCATTAATTTCCACTAGACTCCTAACATCACCCAACACATTCTTCATTTCATTTTTCATTTCCAATATTTATTTCATTAAATCTTGCATTCCGACAACTTCACTCTCTATCTCGCTACTTCTCGTTTCGCAGCACTTTACTTCCTTTTCCTCATTCATACTTTCTTTCACCCCGCCCCCCGCACTAACTTTCGCTTTGCATTATTTCACTCCTTCAGTTTCTCCAACTTTCGTTTCACTTCCGTTTTTCGTAACTTCTTCCGAAATTCCTTCTTCCGTAACTTCTATATCTTTGCATTCTTTTACTCTCTTGCTTTCGTTTTATTTCCGTTTCTTTCATGTACACTATCTATCTTTTCAGTGTATCGTGGTCCAACAGTATATCGCACTTCTATATACGACAAATCCATACTTTCTCTCGTCTTTCGCTCATTCTCTCCCTCTCCACAAACACATCTCTTACATTCCGCCATGCATACATCGCACTCAGGACATCGAATCAGTTTTGAAAAGTCTATGTCACCAATGTTACTTGACTTTCACGACATTCACCTAGTAGCACCAGTCGACGCCCGCTTGGAAATAATAAAATTTTCTATCAAGGTATAACTTTTTCCTACTGTTAACTTAAACACTCTCCTTTTTTGCCAATGACAAAATAATTATTACAACTTCTGAAGATAACTTACAGAAAGCTATTATAGATCTAAATGAGATATCCAAAGGTTATGGTATGATAATATCAACGGAAAAATCAAAAACTATGGCCTTTAAAGGACAAGATCCAGCAAGAACTAAAATAGTAATAGATAACAAGATCTTAGAACAGGTGAATTCATTTAACTACCTAGGATGTATGATCACATATGAAAATGAAAAAGACATAAACGTAAAAATTGCAAAATATTTAAAAATAACAGGTGTGATTAACTCTATATTTAAACCAAACCTAGTTCAGAAACAAACCCGACTAAAAGTATACAATACATTAGCCCTACCAGTCTTAATGTATAGAAGCGAAATCTGGACAAAATAAAATAAAACAAAAAGACAAACAAAGATTAATAACAGCAGAAATGAAGTTTATGAGAAAAACTGCAAAGTATACCCTATTTGATCACAAAAGAAACGAAGAAATTTTGAAAGAATTAAACCAAGAATCAGTAATAGAAAAAATTAAAAAATATAAACATAAATGGATGGAACACGTTGAAAGAATGAAAACAGAAAGATTACCAAAGCAAGCCTTAAAGTACAAGCCATTAGGAAAAAGAAAACCAGGACGTCCTCTTAAAAGATTCAACGATGAGTTCTAAGGCCGGAACAGGCCACCTAAATCCTTGATAGGCATGATGATAATGATATTTTTTTTCATGTAGCCACATGATTAGGTGAAGTATTATTATACGTTTTTTTTTTTAAAATCTTTCTTCATTCTTCAATTTGACCGAAGTGCTGAACATACTGTAGCCTCCCTTGATGAGTCTTGCCTCTAGACGGTGTTTGTATAATAATACTTTTTACAAAGATTAATAACAGCTGAAATGAAGTTTATGAGAGAAAACTTCAAAGTATATTCTCTATATATATTCTCTATTCGATCACAAAAGAAATGAAGAAATTATGAAAGAATTAAACCAGGAATCAGTAATAGAAAAAATTATTATTTTTTCTATTACTGATAATGATAATAATAATAATAATAATATTATTATTATTATTATTATTATTATTATTATTATATTCGTTGAAGCATAATTAATTAAATTTTAAACATTGCAAATTAAATTTTGTAAACAAAAACGTACACATTAAAAATTCTTTAAAAATTTGTATCAAATTTTAAGGACTGTATTTTTTTTTTTTTTTTTTTTTTTTTTTCTCAGAACATTTGTTTATAAAATTTGATTCGGTATGCTTCGGCCAAATTTTAAACTGAATATCCGGATTCGGTGCTTAGCCAAATCTTGCTTTGGCACATCCCTAATATATGTATATATATTTTGTATTTTTTACTTTTTTTTTTTTTTTTGCATCGTCAGAAACCCTGCTCTAGCGACCAAACAGGAAACTTTTTCAAGCGACTTCAGTCCTCCAATAGGTCTGGCGATGCTCTCACATCGGGCGGTGAAATTCATCTCCCACTTGTGACAGGTTAGTTTACCATTTATCAAAATCGTCTCATGACTAAAAAAATGCGCTAAATTACGAATTTGCCAAAGGAGGCTAAAAGCGTAGCTACGCTGACGCAGCTGAACACAAAATGTGCAGTGAGAATTTAAAATTTGTGGAGTTAAAAGTAGTAAACAAATTACCAAAATAATTAAGTCGCAGTCTGAGAATTTTGGAAACTTGTACAGTGGAATGGGGGGGGGGACTTGGAATAAAATCTCTCAAAAGCATTAGTGCTGGACAAGGGGGGGGATAAATAAAGGATCTCAGAGGATGACATGCACTTAAGAAGTTAGTTGAGACACATTACTATCAGGTTTAAGGCAATTTCTGGATAATTATCTTGGCAGCTGAATTTACCAGCATTGGTGGCAGCCCCAGACATTTATTCTTTGGCTGCCACCAATGTTGGTAAATCCAACATTTAGAATGTTGAAATTAAAGTTTTACTTCAAAAATAAACATAATGTTTTAATTTATTTCTATACGTCGTTTTGACTTTTTGTAGTATTTTTGGTGTGTATTGAGAGGGGCGGCAAAAGCTCTAGTTACATCTGGGAAGCCCCCCCCCCCACAAGTAGAGAAATTGGGAATAGATCTTTCTAATGGAAATTTTCAACGATTATTCCAAAGTAATGGAAAACCTTATTATTAATTGAATCCAGAATATTATTGATATCGAAATCACTTATGGAAGAACGATGGCAGATCGATTATGACAAAAATCTGCTTACTTTTGTGATTCACCACTAACAAAAGGGGAATAAATAAAGGCGATGGTTATGAAGTAATATTCCATTTCAGAAAGCCCTTTCTTAGCGTTCCACATAATAACTTAGTGATTAAAATCTGCTGAGTAGAATCGATGACTACGAGTATCGACCATAGTGTCTATGATCATAGAGAATCAAAACCAGATTCCGTATGTTAGCTATTTGGGCATTTTTTTTTTTTTAAGTAAAATTTAAAATCAAATATGGAAATAGATAATAGAATAAGTAAACCTAGCATCTGAGGGAAAGTCATTGCAATAAATTAAAATGGAATCATAGAAAAATTAGTAAAAAAACTAAGTTAGCTGTATTTAAAAAGACCGTATTCAAACCAATATTAACATAAAAACTGAAAACTCTAGCAGAGGAAAATAATAATAATTATAATAATAATAATTATTATTATTATTATACCTGTAGGGAGTCAAGGACTCATAGAAGGAGGTCATTCATCACCCATACCAGCTGTCATGTCCTCTCTTAAACACATCCACACTTGATTCACTCACTTCAAAAAGGTAATCTGTTCTACTCATTCTCTAAGAGAGAAAAAATCTAGTTCTTGTCCCTTTATTAACTCCGCATAAACCTAACTTTCCTGAATGTCCAAGCGTTCTTTTTTTCCCCCCTCCACCTTCTGTATAACGAAAATTTTCATCAAACAATATCCTAGAACACCTACTCAGAAGTTTATAGACCTCTGTGATATAGCCATTCTTTCCCTTGCTTCTCTGTATCTGCATTCCACATACTCTCAATCTGTCCTCATAATTTCGATATAATCCATGTAACTCTTCTTTGCATCCTTTGCATAGTTTCTTTATCCCCCTCCCCTCTAATCCAGAAATCCAAATTTTCGCAGAATAGTCTAGACACGATTGTATCAAGGTCGTGTAAAGAGACAAAATAACTTCCTTATCCTTATATGCTAATATAAGGATAAGGAAGTTAAGGATGACCTTTAAATGAGAGGCGAACTTACGAAGGTTATTTGTGCGATAGACAGGATTCGAACACGGATCTAGCAGGTTATAGAGATGACAGTTGATCGCAGGATCCCTAAACCTCACAAAGAACAGTCATGCAACTAAAAAATAAGAATGCGCCGAATATTCTCTTTTGCTTCGGTATTCGGCCGATTTTTTTCAAATATCCGACTTCGACCGAAACAGTAGAAAGATGTCTTCTTTTTTTAACTGAGTTAATTTCATTAATTCAGCTGTAAATTAATATGCTACTGAATCTGCCAATACTAATTCTGCCAAAAATAATCATGATAGTGGAGCCATTAGGTGATGATTTAAAATTAAGTCGATTAATTCTTGATGACATGGCAATATGAATATTTCAGCATATATTACAAAATTTACTGATAAAAACAAAAAGAGGATTTTATATGTATTGTGTATATTATATCGCATAGTTACGGAAGAAAACAACACATACAGCAAAACAATAATTGTTAAATCTAAAGCTTATGAATATATTTTGGGCTTGGATCAGAAATAAGACATACGGAAACAACGTAACCAATGAGACTTCAGTGGTCCTGTTACCTAGTGATTATTTATATATATTGCATTGGTAAAACCAATAGTATTAACTTTACTTTCTTTCAAAATTATATAGAATAGTTTATAAAATAAAATTTATTAAAAATTCAAAGGTAACTTATATTTAAATGCAGAATTAGAAATTAGTTTGGAGTTATTCTAGCTTTTTTCTCAAAATTTGCATTTTTATTTAGTACACCATTTTTTAATTTATATAGCTTTTATAGTATAGTTGTGGGAAGGCAAGCTTTAGCATACTTACCTGGCGCTGGAGAAACTTTGATCTTGAAGGAAGTTCTCTCAGAAAGAGACTGACCCATAGCACACACGGGCGGTTGACTTCTGCCACTTTCCCAAATTGGGATAGATGGAGCGCGAAATTTTTGGTAGCTAGGGTCTGCGTTCGCGCTGCCCTTTTTAATTAACTTAAAAGAAAGTTCGTTCACTAGTTTCTCAAGGTTCCCATTGTACCATTGTATTGTATGAATAAATGCATGTGGTTCAGTTACCATTTTTAATTTCAAATGACATCCTTGCTATTCAATATTCAATTATTTTCTAATTACAGCTAACACAACACTTGTCCATAACTCTAATATAAAGAGAGATCAGTGGCGCACCCAGGGAGGGGGCCCTGCCCCTCTCCCCCAAAAAATGAAAAAAAACACTGGAAAATTTTCGAAAAATCTTTTCCTAATTAAAATTCATTTTTTTTTTATTTATGTTGCGTCGTGTCTTCTATTTCTATACTACTTATGAATTAGCGATCATTGCACATGCTCAGTCATTGGTCGTATACGATGCGTAGTGTGTATTCTCAACTAGCAGCCCCCCCCCCCCCCCCCCAAAGATTAAATCCTGAGTGCGCCACTGATTCAAATACAAACAGCTAAATGAAATAATTTTTGATATATATATTATAATAATAATAATTTGTGAGTTCAACGTATCTCATCATTGGCCTGTGGAGTAAGATAGGCTGAGGTTCAGCAGATAATAGGAGAGGAAAATATATATTATAAATAAATATAAATATTAACAATTACTTAGATATAAATAAATATTAAAACGCAACATATAAATATCATGCCGCAATATACTGGATTCATTTAGGAGCATAACATTATGTACTTAAAGTAAAGAGTTGAGATTAATATCTCCACTTTTGATATCTGGTTTAATTCAACTTTCCTTTGCAATGTCTTTTTCCATATCTACAAACCTCAAATACAGATTTGTGTTATATTGCCAGGATTTCATTCGTCTTAAAGTGAAAATCTGATCCTGCTAACTCCCGAACCCATCTTATTCTCGCCCATGTTTATCTTCCGCTATTTTCCTTCGCCTTGCATAAATCTTTCCTAGAACTCAGTAAGGAAACCTAATTATAGAATATGTTTGGATATTTGAACGCTGTATTGGTTGTCGAAGAAGGATAGGAAAGGAATCATAGGGAATATAATTATTTTAAATAAGGTGGATTATGGTCGTTATAGCTGCAATCAGTTAAAAATAGGTCTGATTTATATATTATGTCCCTGTAGCATTCAGGGGGCACATTTTTACAGTTTTAAACATATGCGCCATGTTAGTTAGAATATTTTCGATTAAATTGTGATTGTAAAATTAGTAATGTTAGGATTTGTTATCATTATGTGAGATAATGATATCAGAGTGAGATTATTTTCACTCCAGATGTCTTAATTTACATTAATTGTCGCTATATATAGTTAGATAGATTAATTATGTCCGTACTGTATTTAGTGGTACAATAAAACTACTTGTTTTCCTTTCATTTTATTTTATTTTGATTTTTTTCGTATGTTGTATTTAAATATTATGAAAAATCTATAGTTAGATAGATTAATTATGTCCGTACTGTATTTAGTGGTACAATAAAACTACTTGTTTTCCTTTCATTTTATTTTATTTTGATTTTTTTCGTATGTTGTATTTAAATATTATGAAAAATATCATGTTTAACATTAATTTTGTTACTTTTTTTTACTTTATTACATGAAGTAAGAACACATTGTTTTGTGAAACTTGTGTTCACTTTTGTGCGTTTCATTTCTTCGCGATGGCTCTGCTCTGGTAGTGCAACACCAGGGCAACTCGTAGAAAAGGTGGAGTAAGCTAAATGGCCTTCTCTGCTATCTAAAAATCAGCTTGATATCTTAGGAGTCGATATGACCGTATCAGACATTCGCCTATCAATGGCACCATCCTATTTTGCATATTCATCCCTAAGAATGTGTATAACATCCTACGTTGATTCTTGTCAAATGCTTGCAAAAATTACTATCATAATATATCCATTCCTGTCATCAAAATTTGCCTATCACTTTATATTAAACATAAAGTTCAATATTTCTAATATACACTCTGAAAAATGTAGAAATGCTAAATATTATATACAGGTATCCCTTGATATATTACGGTTTTGATTAATGCACAAAAAATTATTGTGACCATAAACTTGATATATGCGGTATCAAATTTGATTAGTGCGGTCAAAATAAGCAAAGCGTTAGACTTTGGGCAATGAAACCGATCAGATCACGTGGTACGAGTCGTGTTCCAACGTTAGTAACTCACTCTCGGCCTCAGTCTCAGTTCTTCAATTTATCACCAGAGCGTGGCTCGTACAGACATATATACAGTGTACGCTGATGGCCTATCCGCATATCACTTAATTTTCAAATTATGTAAAGCATTACCTTTCGTAACCATTGCCTCGAAAAAGGGTAATAAACGAAAACTTATTACTTTGGATACTTCTTATTATTATTGTGCTATCTTCTATCGAAGGTCAGCGACCATCTTGGCGAACAAACTGCGCTCTTGTGCTAATCTGAGCAGTTGTGCACTGCTCTTTCCTGTCCACGTCTTGATGTTGTCAAACCATGATATTCTTTTTCTTCCTCTAGTTCCTTTGCCACCAATTCTTCCTATCAAAATAGTTTGTAGAAGTTGGTATTTGCTGTTTCTCATGATGTGGCCAAGATATGATGTTTTTCGTTTCTTGATTATTTGTACAAGATGTTTAGCTTTGCCAATGGATTTTAAGACATCTTCATTGGTAATTTTTTCTGTCCATGATATCTTTAGCATTCTTCTCTATAGCCACATCTCAAAGGCTTCGATTTTCTTGATGGTTGTCGCCTTCAATGTCCATGTTTCAACTCCAT